>NC_133777.1:29014733-29123207 GCF_003597395.2 Chelonoidis abingdonii
TGGCAATCAGTAAGCCCTGAGCACGTGGGCAAGATTCACCAGCCAGACAACCAGGAAGAATATCGATTAGGAAACTTCAGATCGCCCCCAATCTAAACATCATCACAGCCATTGGGGCATATTTACCTCTAACAGTCAAAGATTCAATATTCATTGCCCAAAATTTAGGCCCACCATACCTCCCCTCCATAAACTTATCAGCTTAGTCTTGAGTCAGATATGTCTTTGCCTTCCACTACTCCCCTTTGCAGACTGGTTCCAGAACTTCACTCTCTGATGGTTAGGAAACCTTCATCTAATTTCAAAGTTGTAAACTTCCTGTGGCCAGTTTATAGGCCATTGTTCTTGTTGTTCCACATTGGGTCTAGCGCTTAAATAATCCTCTCCCTCCCTGTATTGTATCCCTTGAGTATTTTTAGGGCATCATATCTTCCCCTTCAGCCTTCTTTTTGGTTAGCTAAACATTGCTGAGCTCTTTGAGTCTCCTTTTCATATGACAGGTCCATTCCTCAGAATCATCCTAGGTAGCCCTTCTCTGTACCTGTCCTGTTCCAGTTTGAATTCATCCTTCCTAAACATGGGACACCAGAACTGCACACAGTATTCCAGATGAGGTCTCACCAATGCCTTGTATAACGGTGCTAACACCTCCTTCTGTCTACTGGAAATACCTTGCCTGATGTATCCCAAGACCGCATTAGCTTTTTTCACAGCCATATCACATTGGCGACGCATAATCATCCTGTGATCAACCAATACTCCAAGGTCCCTCTCCTCCTCTGTTACTTCCAACTGATGTGTCCCCAACTTATAACCAAAATTCTTGTTATTAAACCCTAAATGCATGACCTTGTACTTTTCACTATTAAATTTCATCCTATTACTATTACTCCAGGGTCATCCAGATCTTCCTGTATGATATCCCGGTCCTTCTCTGTATTGACAATACCTTCCAGCTTTGTGTCATCCGCAAACTTTATTAGCACATTCCCACTTTTTGTGCCAAGGTCAGTAATAAAAAGACTAAATAAGACTGGGCCAAAACTGATCCCCAAGGAACTACATTAGTAACCTCCCTCCAGCCTGACAGTTCACCTTTCAGTCTGACCCGTTGTAGTCTCCCTTTTAACTAGTTCCTTATCCACCTTTCAATTTTCATATTGATCCCTAACTTTGCCAATTTAGCTAATAATTCCCCATGTGGAACTGTATCAAATGCCTTACTGAAATTGAGGTAAATTAGATCCGCTGCATTTCCTTTGTTTAAAAAATTGGTTACCTTCTCAAAGAAGGAGATCAGGTTGGTTTGGCACAATCTACTTTTTGTAAAACCATGTTGTATTTTGTCTCAATTACCATTGACCTCAATGTCCTTAACTATCAGAGGTCAAAAGCAGCAAGTCAATTGTTGAGATTTAGGGAGAAAAGGGGATTGACCATAGGGTGACCATATGGAATCTCACTTGTTGGATGAATATATTCAGAGAATGCAGATCCAATATAAGTCTCAGTCCTCCCTTGGACTTGGGAGTCAGAAAATAGTAAAAATCCAGCCCTTGAAACTGCAATGGAACTTCTTCTATAGCTCCCAGAATGGGCACATCCAAACTTCTTGTTGGAGCAAAGACTTATGAGACTGCCCCCTGAAAAGGTATGGGGAAAAAGAGTGGAGAGGAATGATGGAATAGAATTGGAAGGAAGTACTTAGAACCCACTTGTCTGAGGCTAATCCCCTCTCTAGTGTTTAGGATGTGAGATAATCTGTCCTCAAAAGGAAAGGAGCAAATGTGGAGATCACTGCTGATATATCACTGTCCTCAATGGAGAAGTCAAAAGTGTTGCTTCCCAAGGGCAGGTTGAGGGTGAAATGAGTGGTTAGAGTTGGAATTGAATGACACTCACTTCTGAGGATTCTATCTCATCCTGGATGTGTCACGCTATTTCAGAGGCTAGAAGAGCTGTCTCTGGTAGTAATGAGAATATTGCTTGGAAGGTTTGTATTTGCTGGCACCTCTTGGTGGCCGGAGTATATGCTCTTAGGCAGCATAGGGTGGTGTGTGAATCTTTACAAGAGTGCAATACCCCATCAGTCTTTTCTGAAAACAAACACTGTACATCAAAGGGTAAATCCTCAATAAACTGCTGAATATCCAGTGCTATTTCACAATTACATTTTCAGGATGCCCTTCTTATATGACTGTAGAAGTTGCTTTGGAGGAAGCAATTGCAACATTGAGAACCAACTGGAGTGAGGTCTTTGTCACCAGTCTAACCTTTGTTAAGAAGGCCTTGAATTCCTCCTTGATGCTGTCTGTGTAATAGAAAGAGATCCTGACACATAAGGCCTTGTATCCAAGGCCTGGTGTGAGGCCTAAGGCCTGAGCTAAAGTAGTGGTCAAGTTTGCTCCTATAAAGCAAAGAAGCAAAGTGAGCAAAAGTCAGGCTTTGCCTGCTTGCAAGCTCCCAGAAGTTGACAAGAACAGGGCTGATATTGCAAAAACACACATTTCTAAAAGGTGCTAGGCACAGAGCACTTACACAAACACATTTCAGAAGGGTGGTACCAAAACACATCGATACCAACATATTTCCTAAAGATAAAAGAAACATGCTCACCCATTCTGAAAATGTAAGGTCAAAATAACAGTGTGATAAATAAACATGTACAAGGTGATAACTGACTACATCAGAGGGTGTTAACTAACTATTTCAGAGGGGAAGTATGTAACTTGTTTGTATTAATTAAGTCTCAGAGGGAGTGTCTTTGGTCAGCCAAGGAAGGAATGGAAAGTCCCACCATTCACTGAGATGCATCCATTGTCACAAGTATACATCTTAATATTCTTATAAAGTCTGCCAAATGCTATTACCGTGCTTTGTCGACAATAAACCTGGCCAGATGCCTTCGCTACAAACTGAGTCTGTAAATTTATTGGACAGTTCAACTGAGGTCTGCTGTCTCCATTATCTTTGCAGAGCTGAGACAGCACCCCAAAAGAACACACACACATGCAGCCAAACATCTCACCACACTCATGATGCCGATCACTATCTGGTAAGTAAGCGAGCTGCCCACTGTAGGAATTACAATCTAACATGGCAGAAAAGTACATGCTAAAAATGCCCACAGGGTTTCATAAAATACAGACATGCTGGGTTGCTAGCAAAAGAGGTCCATATGCATTTAAAAATATAGTGGGAAAAAAACATGGAATGGAATCGCTAAGGTTAGGGCAGAGACTGTAGATTTTAAATGTAAAATATTGCAAACTATGACCATGGCTGTTAAATGGTTAAGACAACATGCCAGAAAACTGGTGGGTCAAGTAACAAAAACAAAGAAATAGTCAAAAGAAGCAGGAGAAGCCACAAAGCCCTGGAATGCTCCTGTTTTTCTAACAGGGCGGCAAACCGTCCAGAGACAGCAAGCACAGAAACACAATAAAACTTTGAAAACAGCGGTAAGGAACCAACAAAAAATGTGCCATCCCTTGTTATAAATATTGGTGGTCAACAGTAGACTTCAGGTAGTTACCCTGTGCCTGAAGAATGGGAACAGAAATAAAAAAAAGGTGGCTATGACAGTGCAACCATTACCTTACAATAAAAGCCAGGTTCTGGTTAAACTTAAACTGAGATCTAGATTGCTGTCTGTCAGAATGGGAAAAGTAAGTGCACAGAAGGAAAAAGTAGCAAACAATACGTCCACTAAGTTGGTCAATTAGATGAAGGAAAAAATGAAACAGTTCACAAAGTACATTAGAAGACAGGAACTGTGACTCAGTCACAGGGGAGTAAATAAAAAATAATTTCAAAGTAAAAAAACAAAATTAAGCAGGTTAATACCTAAAATTAATGCATTAACAAACATGAGTTGCCCAAAACCAGTTAACTGCAGCATGGAAGGGCACTCCCACAATCCATTTGGCATGCACACAAAATCAAAATACATTAGGGGAACAAACTCAGGTTTTAGAAGAGCAGGTGGTTACCCCCATGCTCCTCTCCAAACCAGGATGCAGGTTCCCAACTGCTTCAACACATAACACCAAATTCCTTGCTCATAGCTAAAATATAATCTTTTTCAAATATTTTACGTACTGGTTAAGTTTTCCTCTATATCCTTTCTCAGTTTGCTAAACTCACTGTTGCTGCCTGTACTTTAAAATATCTTAATAGAGTTAATCTCTCTTGGCTTACGTCTACCTCTCTTCCTAGGTAGTTCTTCCCCCACTGCCCTTCCCCCCTCCCCTCGCCTCTCCTCACTTCTGCTCCCTTTCTTTGTTTGAAAAGTTAAAAGTTATAGTTTTTCGATATTATGTATTGGGCAGTTTGACTGAGGTCTGCTGTCTCCGCTATCTGCACAGAGCTGAGACAGCACAGTGAAAGAACACACATACATGCAGCCAAACATCTGACCATAGTCTGGAACCTTATTAGTGAATTTAGCCATTGCCTTTCAGTTAAGAAAATCATACTTTATAAGGAGATCTTATTGTTTTGTTAGTCTCATCTGGAGTGAGGCAGTAGAATAAAGTTCCTTCTTAGATAGTTCAGTCCACCTTTTTTTCCTTTCTCCTTCAACAGATGTGGCTCAAGAAGCTGGACATTCTCTTGCATCTGTATGAGAAGTCATTCTTGGGGCTAGTTCACCTAAGGATAAGAGGCCTATCCTTGGATAGGCCTGGAGATCTAGATCTTGCAAATAAAGGGCAAACCACAGATCCCAAGGATGGCACTGTGAAAAAGCATAGGCCATAGGAGGCAGATACATCAAGGACCAAAATGGTCTTGTCCTTTTTATAATAATGGACATGCTCTCATTGTTGATGTTTTCCCTCTGTCAGGAATCTATAGGATTTATAAGACCTTTCACTGGGCAGAGGAGACAAGCTAGAAGGCTCCAAATTAGAACTGGAAGAGCCGTCTAAATGGTCAGTGGGCATCAGTGATGCCCACCGTGGTGGAGTCACCAGTAAGCTCAATTTGTCCATAGGCTAATAGAAGCAGGGCAATATCAGTAATGGGGCTGAAGCCATTATCAGTACCAAAAAGTTAGAGGTAGAGTACCTCACAGAAAGGTTTGTTACTTGGAAGGTTTCCACTATCAGCGCTGAAGAGAATGACTGAGTCGGTGTGCACAACAAGGGACACTTCGGTACCACCATTGAGGACATGGATCATATCGGTACCTGTCCCACAGGCCTCTGCACAGAGGAAGGCGCTTGCTTTTTTTGTCAGTACTGAGGATGCTGATTATAGTGATCTCCGTCCCAAAGCTGTAGAAGTTGAGGGGCCTGAAATGGTCATTGGCACCAATAGGGCACCAACTTCCTCTACCAGCAGGGAAGTGGATACCAACAGGCAGAGGAAGTCTATATGTTTATGGGGTCATCGGTACCAAAAGTGATAGTGTCCATAGGTACCGAACTCAAAGGCCACTAACAGCCTGGGTTGGATTCAACAGTACAGTACCAAGGTGAGAGGATCCCGGTATTGGAGAAACATGGGTCAATAGCCCAGCTCTACTCTGGGTGCCTGAATCACGTGGGCATTTATGAGCCTATCTTTGACAAATCTTGCTTCGATTTAGAGATACCTCAATCCTTTCTTTGGGTGCTTATACGTGGGACCTCGGGAGACATGAATCAATCCCTACCCTTTCTTGGGGGAAAAATCAAATTCCAGGGATCTGACCGCTACCACTGTCAAGGTTGAAGATGTCTGGTCCCATGGCCCAAAGAGGTTCCCAGTACCAACTCAGGCCTCGTAGTCTGTTCCATTAGATGAAGAGCTCTAGAAATTGCCCTTCTCTTTTTTTAAGGAATGGCAAAGTTTGCTGTGCTTAGAAGCACATGTGTAATCAGCATGTTGTGGGTCATGGTTCAGGACAGAGATCCCATACAGTAGGCAATATTTGAAGCCCAGAGAATGCTGCATACCCCTTCATGCTGAGTATCACAAACTAATTACAAACAACAATAAACTACAGGCACTACTTGCTAAAAAAAGACTATTTACAAAGGTATTAAAATTGTGATGCAGAGGAAAAAAAATATGAGGAGAGGATTTGCACATGAGAATCTCTGACTAAGGAGGAGGGTCAGCCTCTGAGGGGGCTATGAAGAGGGAGTGTGCACACGCCACCATGACAGGTATTGGTATGGGAAAAAAGTCTCCATTTCCAGTGATCTTGGTGCACATGAGTGGAGTACACATCTGCAGCCACTCAAAGAAGAACTATGGGTTAGTGACTAGTAAGTATGGGTTACAGATCACTGCTTTACAGAGTCAAATTCACCAGTGTGAAGAGAACCTGCATTAGTTCTATGCACCACTTAACCGACTCCCCTGCCCCGCAGAAACCTCTTTAGAAGTCCTATGATTTTTTTGTAAAACTCTTGTGCTGACTTGAGGGGAACTAAATAGTACATAGATTTTCTATTGGCTCCTTATGCAGACCTGAATTTCACAGTTATTGTATATATATTTAGCTTCCTTTCTCATGTTAGCAAACATTTAAAATATCCTTATTATTTTAAAAATATCTTGGTCTATTGGTGCTCTGTTTATAACACATGCAACAACAAAACACCTGTAAATGTGAATGTAGACTGGCAAGTCAATGAGTCATTACACATGGGTTAAAATAATTAAAGAACATTTGCAGTTGGTTAGATGGCTATTGAAAGTTATGTGGATTGAGCTAACCCATTTTCTAAAAAACATTAGGCCTCATCTCACACTGCTAGTAGTGCAAGTGTGCATGGGACTCCAACAAAAGCAACACTTTGCTATTCCTTATCCATGGGGACAGGGATACAAGCATAAAGGCAATACTCAGAACCGTGAATGTAATCAGATTTTCCAGAAATTTTGCATTTTTCTACCTCTTTCTTCTGATCCACTTCACAGGCACTTAGCAGCTCCCTCTATATTTCACAATGTCCCCAAAGAGGCAAAGACAAGCAGTGGAACTTATTCAGTACATCCTTGGACAGCACCCCTGTGGGGAGGTTCTTCACTCTTATTCCTTTCAGTGGGACTGGCTTTGGCAATTCTTCAAGTTATCTTCCACTCAAAAGAGGAACAAAGTTGGCAGTAACACTTCTAGTATCCCGAGCTCTTCCCACACACTCTAGTAATTTTTTACTTCCACTCACTGTAGAAGTGCCACTAGCAGTCCCCAAAATAGGGATGGGTCCAAAATAGCAGAAATTAATTAAATCTATGACTCCTTTGACAAGTTACAATCCTGAATATGATAGTTACCGTATATACTCATTCATAAGCCGAATATTTTTGGTAAAAAAGTGATGCATCAAAGAGCGGGGGTTGGCTTATAAACGGATCTGCACAAAAATTTAATGATTTTAAACTCCATGGAAGGGGTCGGCAATCTATGGCACTGTGGCATGCTGCTGCCAGCCTGATGTCTCCACTGCTGGCACCGCTCAGCCTGCTGCCGGCCTGGATGGACGGAACCCTGGGCTGGCAGTGGGCTGAGTGGGGCCGGTGGCCGAGACCCCGGCTGGAAGGGGCCGGCACACGGAACCCCAGACCCAGATGAGCTGCTCAGCCCGCTGCCAGTCTGGGGTTCCATCCGCCAGCCCCTGTAAATGTAAAATGTATTACTGGCACATGAAACCTTAAATTATTGTGAATAAATGAAGACTTGGCACACCACTTCTGAAAGGTTGCTGATCCCTGCTCTGTGGAATCATTGAATTGAATATCTAATACATTGTTGTTTTGTTTACCTGGAGCATCTACAGGCATGGAGCCCCTCAGCTCCCTGTGGCCACTGTTCGCCGTTCCCAACCCTCCAGCAGCTTACCCTGATGGGCCGGGAGCCAAAGTTTTCCAGCCCCTGAAATATAGGGTCAGCTTATGAAAGGGTCATACAGTTTTTGCTATTTTTACCTATCCATTTTGGGGGTTGGCATATATATGAATGGGATAATGAACGAGTATATACGGTAGTTTCTTTCAGTTCCTTAGGATGCAGCAATATGGGTAGCTGCATACACCAGTACTTTATATACAGTTTTACAGTATCTTGTATAAACTAAGTGCCTACTTGCAGCTATCTGGTATGGGGTCATCTTTTCACTGAAAGTATCTGTCTGCAGTATAAAGAAATTATTATTAGTATGGACAGAGCTGCTGACATTAAAACAATAATCTGTAATTGGAGTCTGGTTATTCCGTGAGTATATTAGAAACGTGCATCTCAGTCAATTCCCTTTTATTTGGTTAAAAGAAAAAATCGTTGAACTTAAAATATAAATGCTATTAAGAGAGGCACAGTTTTGTCAGGCTGTTTTGAGCATGAATTGTGATGACCATTATGCTTCAAATATGAAAGAAAATTAAAGCCTTATTGCCAAAAAGGAAGGTGTTTGATAATCCTGTAGGTTTTGCAGACACAAACATTGTTCAACCAGTCATTCAGTTGGAGTCTATGCAAACTGTTATCCAAGCATAGCTTCCATTTTACGATACTTCTGATAGCAGCTGCACAGAAATAAGAAAAAAAAAAAACACACCCCGAACAAACAAACAAGCCAACATATCATAAGGAAGGAGTCTTCCTCCCTGCATGAGGATGTCTGGTGACCTCAATGTGTACACCTAAGAACAGCATTGTTTGTTAAAGATGTTCAAAAATTTTCTGAAAACATTTTTTCATCAGAAAACAGGGTTTAGTCGAAAAAAAAACATTTCAGTAGGAAGATCCTCTAATTTTCAGTGGATTTTTTGTTATTTTTCAGACTTTTTGAAATATGTTGGTTTGAAATTGGATTTTTCCCTGCTTTGCAACTCTTATCCAACTTTTATTCCTTAGAAAATAGTAAAAAAGTTGAAAGTTTTAATGCTTAAAAATGAAAGTGTCAATGTTAAAACTGAAAAATGTTTTCCCGGTCTCACACTGTCCCACCCTTTCAAAGTTGTAAACAGTAAAAATGTGGGAACACAGACTTTTCCCCACCTTATCAGAATATCTGGAAAAGCTAATTTCAAAAGGGGATATTTTCATTGGAAAAATTCCAGTTCTCTGGCTAACTTTTAAGCATAGACCATAAGACCCCCACCACACAACTGATAAGCCAGGGGAAAGACAGGCTCTGTTACACATACGTGGTTTTACACTCTCATGCCAGTTTCAGGAAAGTTCTGTATTAGACAAGCAGCATTTGTGCCATGCAAGGCAAAGTTAGGTAGTGAGTGATAAATAAAACTTCCTCATACAAATGAATAGGCAGCACAGAGAGAGAGAGAGTTTTGCTCATTCAGAAAGACATACTTGAGTCCCACCCAACCCCCACTTTCGGAACATTTTCTACGTTTAGTCTTGACTACAGTCGCTCTGGCTCTGCTGGGAATGACATTTGTGTGTTTTTAAATATGTTAGCAGAAAGGATTGTCCAGTATATGTAACAGCTTTTTGTACATTTAGTGGGAGTCATGAGCATGACTTCCTCTACAGTGCACTGGAAATTCACCCTGTAAGTATGTAGAATATTTGGAATTCATAAATCAATCCTCTCCCCACTTTGACATAAGGACAGAAACAAAACAAATCATCTCCACTAACTGCAGGAAAGTTAAATGCCCTGCATTACATAAAGCAAATCAAGTTCTACTCTTGTCTTTCCTCCCAAACTGCAGCAATAACAGAAAGCCATGGCCATAAGAGGGCACCAGGAGAATTGTGTCATTTAGTTCACATCACTGGTGGTATGTACACTTCTGCTCCCCATTACACTTCTTATGTCCTCCCTTTACCCACCTCTCGGTTTATATAACAAATAATCATTTTTGATGAATAAACCAGAATTTAAAAGGAAAAAAAATCCATTAAAAGGCCTCCAAAATAGTTTAAAATAACTTGATCCACAAGTGTGTGGAAAGAAGCTAAAAGCATCACTTTGGCCTCCTCCCACTTATTAACACCACTTGCTTTCTGCACAAAGATTCTCCTCCCTGAGGTCCTCCAACCTGCCTCTGATCACCATAGATTTAGGAAGCAGAAATTAATTGTGGAGTTGCATGCTGGTTTTCTTGAGATCCCAAGCTGTTGGCCAGGGAGCAGATACCTTTGTACATGGCCACTGAGGCCTAGTCCTAGAAAAGATTTGCTGGTGTCACAATAATGGCAAACCCTACTTGCTTATATCAGTTTCCTGAACTAAATAGACTATAGTTGTAAAAGCATTTTTTTACCATACGTGAGCCTACACTAGGACTTTTTCAGGTATAGAAATGTGGTAAAAATAATCACATACACACACTCATCCACCCCAATTGATATTATTGTATTGGCAAAAGTTTCTAATGTAGACCTGACTCAGAAATCCTTCCTCAAAGTTAAACGATACAAGGAAAGTCCCAGCCAAAGTTTAATATTTAGTAGGAGAAATTTCCATCTCAAGCAAACTCAGTCCCTTCAAGGACGGCAACCAGCCAAACAGAAGTATCTCTTTAGCTCTTCTCATAATAGAAGAGCAAGGGGAAACCCAATACAATTAAAAGGCAACACATTTAAGACTGATGATGAATATGTGACATTATCTGATTAAAATATGACCACGTAGATCATTGCTGCTATCACTGTTATATAATTGCAACACATTTTGTACAAAATGTGTCAAGTAAGGTGTCAATGGAAAAGTTATGAATTGTTGAATTTGATTATGCCATTTGTATGCATGTATCATTCTTGTATTTGAAGGTAAGAATATTAATTATGTACCTGTATTTCAAATGTTTGCTCCTGTGGTAACACCCACAAGGTATTTAGCCTGCTCATCTTGAAGGGACTATTCAAGTTAAATGGCCCATCAAGGAACACTTAACTCACAATGGACCATGGAAAACGCCTATCTACACTTTATGGACTTTTATGTGAACATTCTAACTAGAGTAATGGCTTCTGCTATGACTAAGCAAAGCATGCATGGACATGCGACATGGTTGGAGTCACTGTCTTTTTACTTGTAATTTTCCACAGTGAGAACAATGGGTTTCCCTTCACTTGGCAGAAGCTATAAAAGGCCCTGGAAACATCTTCATTTTGGCATCTTTCCAGCTCAAACCTCTGGACTATGATTAACTTGTTCTAATGGGAGCACTCTAACCAAGGGACTGAGGACCTTCCAATGATTTGGAAGCAACCAGAGACTTAAACAAGCCAGCAGTTTATTCCATCACTGCGACAAGCATGATCCAAGAGCTTTGCAAATGTGGTGTGTATTTGATTCCTTTAACCAATTTTTAACTCTTGCCTTTCTTTTCTTTTTATAAATAAACCTTTAGATATTAGATACTTAAAGACTGGCAATAGCATGATTATTGGGTAAGATCTGAGTTATATATTAACCTCAGTATTTGACTGTTCCTTTAGGATCAGAAGAATCCTTTGATTGATGAAATTGGTTTTAAAGAACTACTCATCATTAAGTCCATAGGTAGCAGGTTATATATGTTTGTGGTCCTCGGGCTCCAGCAATATTCAGGCCCGGATGCCCTGCTCCAGCAATATTTGGAGCTGGGTCTCTCCCCCAGCCCTGCCTGGATCGGGCCCCGACTCCCGCAGGCCTCTCCCCGCTCTGCCACGTCCCTGCCTGGAGCAGGTCCCAGCCGCCGCCTACCACCCCTCCCCCTGCACGCCCCCCGCACCGCCCCTCCTGCAGTCCCACCCCCTGCCTGCCACTCCTCACTCTCTTGCGTCCCCCACCTCCGCCTGCGCAGGCGTCCTTGCCTGAGCAGAGAGCAGCGCGCGTGGCGCTCTCACGCCGAGCAGGCGTGCTGCGGCTCGCCGCAGAACTCGCTGTCTGAGGCCCCAGTCCCTACGCTGGCCATCCGCATGCAAGTGCAGTCAACTTACCCGCTGCCCTATGTCATGAGCCCTCCAAGCCCCAAAACCCTCATCCTCAGCCGCCAACCTCCATCCCCCCCCCCCCCTGCACCCTCTCCTCTCCCTCACCAAGCCCTCATCCCCCTGCACCCTAATCCTCGCCCCACCAGAGCCCTTCAGCCCCTGCACCCTAACCTCTGCCCACCACAGTCCCTCATCCCCTAGCAACCCTAATCTCATCTGCCCAGCCAGACAGCCCTCATCCCCGGCACCCTAATCTCACTAGCCCCGAGTCCCTCATCCCCCGCCATCTAGCAGCCTAGCTCTCACACCTACATGCTCATCAGCCAGAGCCCTCATGCCCACCCCTCAATACCTCTCCCCAAGCCTGAGCCCCCCGATCATGAACCCCTCATCCCCCCGCACCCTGATCCTCTGCCCCAGCCCTGAGCCCCCTTTTTCATCATGAACCCCTCATTCTCAGCCCCAACCCTCAGCCCCCCGCACCCTGATCCTCTGCCCCAGCTCTGAGCCCCCCCCGCAGAATGAACCCCTCATCCACAGCCCCAACCCTCATCTCCTGCATCCTGATCCTCATCCCCAGCTCTGAGCCCCCACCGTAGCATGAACCTCTCATCCTCAGCCAGAGCCCTCATCCCCCCGCACCCTGATCCTCTGCCCCAGCCCTGAGCCCCCCCCCGCAGCATGAACCCTTCATCCTCAGCCAGAACCCTCATCCCACACCCCAACCCTCTACCCTGAGCCCCCTCCTGCATCATGAACCCCTCAGCACCAACCAGGGCCCTCATCCCCCTGCACCCTAATCCTCAGCCCCAGCCCTGAGCCCCCTTCTGCATCATGAATCCCTCATCCTCAGCCCCACAGCCCTGACCCCTGCACTCCCTCCTATCCCCAAACTCCCTCCCAGATTATGCACCCCCACCCCTTCCTACACCCCCACCCTCACCCCAGAGCCTGCACCCAAACTCCATCCCAAAGCCTGCACCCCTAACCCCTTCCTGCACACCCACCCCCTGCCCCAGCCTGAAGCCTGCACCCCTCCTGCACCCTAATCCCCAGCCCAGGACCTGCACCCCAGACCTCCCCCCAAACCCCTCCCAGAGCCTTAGGCAGGTGGGGGCAGAGTTTGGGGGACGGAGCTCGGGGGGGCGGGTTCTGGGCACCACCAAAATTTCTACAAACTTGCCACCTATGATTAAGTCTAGTGTCTGGGTTTGAATCCAGGACTGAAATACCTAAGGAAGCTGCTTTGCTGACTTTTTGTTAGCCAGTGTGGTGAATCAGAAGTTTAATTTTGTTGCTGATTTGGTTTATCTCATGGAAGAATAGCCACCAGTTTTGGTGTGTCTGACCTATTTCTCAGCAGTGGTGTAGCCTGGCTAGGATCCACAGAACCAGGTCAATTAAGCTTTGGATCAGAACCCCACACTACTAAAATTTGAAATTGAGAGGTTTAAAGGTTAAAGATCAGTGACCATGAGCCAGAAGGCATCAGCAGAAGCAATCAATCTGCAAGCCCTGAGAGAGAGCCTGTGAACAAAGACTGGCAGAATTTCGAATACAAGATAAGCAAGCCTTGGTCCAGCTGGAAAAAGGAGCCAAAGAAAGGGCCAAGTAAAGCTAAAGACAGGGCTCACCAGATGCAACAAGAAACTGACAGACTTAAGCTCCAAATTAAAAAAAAACATGGAAGAACAGCAGAAACTGTATCATCTCAGAAGTCCAGTTTACAATAATATTGGTATGTTGTTTGATTATGACATGACATGTATGTTTAATAAGATTGATGTCATAACCCAGTCCCAAAGTGAGTAAGAATATGACTCTTCTGTGTTATCTGTGACTAACAAGGAGAATTGTGAAGGGAGGGTGTATGACTCTAAGCAGCTATCTGTGTTTAATCAATTATGCTATGACCAGGGAAAGGGTGTCTCTAAACTTGGGAAGGTGGAAAATAGCTGTTTATCTGTGCAAAAAAGCAGTTTATATGTGAATGATGTTTCTGAATGTCTATCTAATATCTCAGAAGTGAATTTGGAATTAAATGAAGCACAGAGAGAACCCATTGATCAGGAAAATATTTCTCTAGAGCAGATTAAAATTGATGGTCAGGTTAAAGCCCTAATTGAGGAAGAAAATGGTAGATTTTTTGTGGGTGATGGATTGTTGGCAAGTAAAGCTTGTGAAAGTAAGCCTGAACAAGGTAGAAGTGATTTGCTTAAAGTGGTTCAGTTTAATAAGCCACTATCTGTGGAGAATGGCAGTTTATCTGTTGGGAGTGGCAAGTTACCTGTTACGGAAGCTGTCCCACTGTCCAAGTATATATCTGAAAATCAGCCATGGGTACTGGGACAAAGGAAAGGATATCTCCAATTGTTTGTCTTTTAAGAATAGCAGTGTGTCTGCTTCAAAAGTGTCTCTCTCTAGCTTTTTATCTGTGAAGCAGACAGAAAGTGCTTCTCAGCTTATGCTACTTGAGAATTTGTCAATCGCCCCAAGTTGGTTCTGGATTTAACTAAAAAGCCCAGAAAGGAAATGTTCCTAAGTTTGTGTCTGCTAGGTGGAATGACATTGTAACTAGGTCATATCCAGTTAGTGTCATAACAAAGTTCCAGGGACCAGGTGATTCTGGTGCTTCTATTTTGCCTGTTGCTAGTGGGTTGAGGAGTATGACAACTCTGTTTAACCAGGTAGATATCATGCCAGGACACAAGAAAAGCATGAAGGTAACTTAACTGTGTTACCCACTGACAATGTGGAAACTTGTAACAAGGAGGGAATGGTCCCTAAGCTTGTTTGTGTTGAGCCTGGTAACCTACATGTTGCCAGCAAGAAGAGCTGCAAAGGGGAGGAGAATGCTTTTAACCTTTTAACTATGGAGTCTAGCAGCTTGCCTGAAAGGGGGTTGTTATATCCTTGGGGGCAGCCGGTTTAGGAAGAAATCACTTGAGGCCAGACAGCAGACAGCTAACAAAACTACCATTTATTTACATACACAGAGCTCACCTAACCGGCCAAAACAGGTTAGGCTATCCCCTTATAATCTAACTCAGTTGCCATGGGAACAAAACCCATGACAACCAAATACACAACATATTACTCCCCCTCTAATAAGAACATCCTCTAAATAAAACACACCCTAGACTAGAGAAGAGGGGTAGACTGCCTCCATTCCCGGCTAAACCCTGGAGATTATTTTGCCCCATAACCGTGGGTTCGCCCTAGCTAAAGATCCAGCCGATGAGGAGGCCTTCTGTCTCTAGGTGGATTATGGTAAACTCCTGGTGTTGTTGCACCCGAAAGTACCATGGGCTCAGGGTCCGCAGCATGAACAGGTGAGGATGTGGATCTCTCCTGGTGCATTTCTCACACCCTGACATGACATACAAGCTTTGCCTTCTCTTCAATAGCACTGTCCAATCCAGGCCACCAAAAATAGCTTCGTTGCAATTTCTTCATGCGCACTATTCCACAGTGACGGAATGTAGCTGTTCTAACATCTGTGCATCTCAGTGGTGGTGGAATAATGACACATCTCCCCCACAACAAACAACCAGATTGGACCAATAACTCCGTCTTCCTGGACATTAGTTAACAAGGTCAGGTGAGACAGAGAGGTTGTCGAGATTTCCATGCATCACCAGGCCCATAACTTGGACAATACTGGGTCAACACGAGTTGCCTTCTTTATCTGGTTAGCAGTGATGGGGTATTCTCTACCTGTTTCAAAGTAGAAGTATTTCCTTTTGGGCACTATCTTGATTTTGACCGGCAAAGGCATCCTGAGAGGCCATCTGCATTGCCTTGCAGATGGATTTCGATATTTATTCATTGTGTGTGCTGAAACTAACAATGCCCAACGTTGCATACGACTAGCAGTTAATGGGGATGCCTGTGTAGGGTCCAAAAACTGATGTCAGAGGTCGATGATCTGTGAGAGAGTAAACTTTCACCAAACAGGTACTGATGAAACTTCCAAATTCCAAAAACAATTCCTAATGCCTCACGTTCGATTTAGCCGTAGTTTGTTTCTGCTTTGCTTAGAGTGCGTGAAGCAAAAGCAATAGGTCTCTCTTCTCCGAAGGCATAATGTGTGACACGACTGCTCCCTTCCATAAGGGGAGCTCGCAGGGCCAATTGTAGGGGTAAGGATGGATCAAAGTGCGTTAGAACTTCAGAATTAGCAATGCATCCTTAGCTTGTTAAATGCAACATCACAGGCTTCAGTCCACTTCCAGGCCTTGTTTCTGCCCAAGGAGCTCATGAAGTGGTTTTAGCAGTGTGGCTAACTGTGAGATGAACTTTCCATAAAGTGTTCAGTAGTCCTAGAAACAAGCACAGCTGGCTTACATTTCGAGGTAGGGAGCTCCACAATAGCTTTAACTTTTTGTGGGCCTTATGAAGACCTGACAGAATCAATGATGTGTCCCCAAATATTCAACAGAGGGGCTTGAAGAATTCACACTTGTCTTTGCGAACTCGTAGGCCATACTCTTCCAGTCTTTGTAGGTAGCCTCTAAATTCTTTAAGTGATCCTCTTCATTCTTTCCAGTAACCAGATATCATCCAGATAGCACTGAAACTCCTGACAAGCCACACAATTCTGGTCCATAGCCCTCTGGAACAGGGTGGGAGCAGATGTTATTCCGAAGGGTAGGCGACAGCATCGATAAAGCCCCTTATGAGTCACAATAGTCAACAGCTTTGGACTTTTCATCGACATGCATCTGTAAATATGCTTGACTCAGATCAATCTTACTGAACTTTTGTCTCTCCAGCCAGGCCTGTGAAGAGGTCTGCGATGCGGGAAGGGGTATTGCTCTGCACACAACACTGGTTGACAGTGACTTTTAAAATCACCGCAAATCCGGAGAGAGCCATCTTTCTTCACTATTGGATGACAGGAGTGGCCCATGAGCTAGGTAACTGCTATTAGGACTCCATTGGTGACCAGGCGCTTCAGGTCTGCTTCAACTTTTGGCCTGATGCATATGCACAGTTCGGGCTTCAGATATTTGGTGGACTGTCAGGTTTAACGTTCAATGTCACAGTGATTCCCTCATACTTCCCAAATCATCTCCAAAACAGCAGCATGTTTCCTTAGTTATAGGGGTAGACTGGTTTCTTCTTTAGTCAGTTCAGCTGAATCTTTCCTATGCAAGACTACCCATGAAGGTGGGTATTACCTCTCACCACAAACAGTGGCAATTTAGCAGCCTGTCCATGAGCTCCATCTTTAACATCAGTATAGTGCCCAAACATGGGCACAGCTTCTCCTGTATACGTCTTCAGAACAGTTTTTGTTGCCTTAAGCAGAAGATGCTGTAGCTTTTCTTTTATACACGTCTCGAGACCAGCGAACGGCTGCACCGGTGTCCAGTCCATGCGTATAGGTTTTGCAATCCAACAACGGGGTTACCCAGTATTCATGTGAGCTCACGCCAAGACAAAATATGCAGTGGCACTTCCGCTTGCGATTGAGTGTCACCTGATCATCCTGCGTCTGCTCCGGGTATGCACGGTTCCTCTTTTGTTGGCCAGACCACAGACTCTTTTTATTTGTTTACAGGCACACTCAATGTGTCCTTTTGCCACAGTGGTCGACACACTAAGTCCTTACACCAGCTTCTTGATGCCTGGTGACCCGGCTTACACGCGGTAACATTCTTGACTGCACAGTTTTATGGGTAGGTTCTTTGTGACACTTTTTGCACCCTAGGATGCACTGATGTATTCGCCTCCCTTGCAGCCAGTTCCATGGAGACAGCAATATCAACAGCCTTCTGTAATGTAAGCTGAGGTCTCTGTCAGTAGGCGCTTCCGTATAGCTTTGCTGTACAGGCCACACACTAACCTGTCATGCAGGGCATCATTTAACATCTCTTTAAATTCAAGTGTTCTGCTAGCTTTTTTTAAAATTACTACAAAATGTACAACTGTTTCATCTTCTTTTTGGTCTCTTTTGTGGACCATATATCTTTCAGCAATTACCAGTGTTGGGGAAAATAGACCCCAGGATTTCCACAATGTCACTGTAGATTTAGTCTCAGCTTAACAGGTGTAATCAGCTGCGTAGCAGGAAGGGAGTAGGTTTTAGCCCCTACAACAGTTAAGAATATTGGCACCTTCTTCGCTTCTGTAATGTCATTTGCAATAACAAAAAGCTCAAAACACTCAGTATACACATGCCACTGCTTTATATTCTCATCAAAATGTTCCAGTGGCCTGGTCAGAGTAGCCATGATTTTTAGTTTCACTTTCACAGTCAGTGCAAACAAGCAGGTTTTTTTTTCGTTTTTTTTTTTACCTTGACTTCTACTTCCTTCTGTTATGGGAGCAGCACCGGAATCCCACCCTCGTCGCCACTTGTTATATCTTTAGGGGCAGCCGGTTTAGGAAGAAATCACTTGAGGCCAGACAGCAGACAGCTAACAAAACTACCATTTATTTACACACACAGAGCTCTCCTAACCGGCCAAAACAGGCTAGGCTATCCCCTTATAATCTAACTCAGTTGCCATGGGAACAAAATCCATGACAACCAAATACACCACAGAGGTTGTGTAAAAACCCTCCTAATGGGCCAGAGATGATTCCAGGTGTCAGGGAAATTCAGGAGAAGTTGGTTGTGGCTCAGCAAAGCAATGCTTCTGTGCAGCAAGATAAACGTGAATCGTTGCTTAAAGCAGCTCCTAAGGAAAAGAATTCTTATGGTAGTTTTTGCGAGCAGGGGTGTGGAAGTGAATTTGATTGACGTAGTTTCAGTTCCTAACTGCCAGTCTCTTTCAGATGTGTACGGATCCACTGACTCAGCTTTAGAAAGATTCAGTATGGATAACTTAGAGAAGGTGTCAGATGGAATGAAAATTATCAGGGAATTTGAACAGCCCTATGATGACCAAGTGGCTGTGCTTGACCAGCTTGTTGGGGAGACAATGTTGTTGAAACATGAATGTCTCCATACTGAGTCTTTGAGTAAAAAGTCCATGTCTCAGGTTCAGAGGGAAGACTGAGTAGCTGAATCTACAGAACAGGACAGCTGTGCAATTAATCTCTCGAGAACACAGGGGAAGGCAGTCAAGCTTTCATCTCTAGACACTTTGGATATGATCTGTAGTCTCTTAGTGGACTTGACATCTGATTCCATGTGGAAGCAGAGGTTGGTAATGGAAGGACAAAAGAACTTTGAGTCTAACATGCTAATAAAAATGAATGGTATCTCTTTAAGACAGAATCTAGCCTTGGGTTTGGAAAAGGTTAAGGATCTGAAAACATAAACAGGCTAGTGTGTGTTGATGTGAATTACCTGACTGACAGTGGGGAGAAAGACTTGCTCATAGCTGTTAGCAGAGAGGACACAACTAGCCAGCCAATGGATTTTGTTACACAAGAGAGCTCAGATTTTGATCCTCCAGGACAGGGAGCAAGGGAAAAACTTCATCCTGCAAATGAAAGCCATGAGTTAACCCTAAACTACCAAAACCCCAAAGGTATCAAACAAACTGACCTCATAAACGGTGTATCTAAACAAAAGGCGTGGCATGACAAAAATGATTGTAAATAGGCACTTGTAATTAATTTGATGTTAATATTAATGCTAATGTTAACTTTTGCATCTAATTTGTTGCTAATACCAAAAACTGTAAAAATGTACAATGTGCCTGATCTTTTGGCAAAACCCTTGAACATGTTAAGAGTGATATATAAGAACACACTTTATATGTTAGACGGCTTTGTGATAGTGATGTTGCACAGCTAGTGATACTGTATATAGGAGAAAAGACATTACACACCTAATGTGCTGTATGAGAAGGGAAACGGAGGAACACCTTCATATTGCTTTCATGGCTAAATGCCAAGAGTCCTACACTATGGAGAACATTAATATCTACTTGGACTGGATGTTAATTGGATTCCAAACATTTGCTAAAGCTTGCATGGATAAATTAGCTATTTTCTTTAGCTCTTGGTAAAATCACATGAGACATTCAGTAATTATGCTGGAAGAGCAATCCAAGCTCTAATAATACAGACCCAAGAATGGAAAGTTCCTGTGATGCACTCAGCAGTGTCTGTGGCTCCCCTTCCTGCATCAATCTTGCATTGGAGGTGTGACATTATCTGATTAAAATATGACCATGTAGACCACTCATCATTAAGTCTGGGTGTTGAACCAGGACTTAAGGAGGTTGCTTTGCTGACTTCCTGTTAGCCAGTGCGATGAGACAGAAGTTTACTGTGATTGCTAGTTTGGTATATCTCATGAAAGAATAACCACCAGTTTTGGTGTGTGTCTGCCCTATTTCTCAGCAGCTTGTTCTGAATTTGGTATTCTCAGTTGTGAACCATGAAGGCATGGTGATAGAAGAAATATTTTGTGTGTTTAATCACAACACACAATTAACCTGTGGAAATCACTGCCACAAGTTATTGTAATGGCAAAGGTGTTACAATGAAATGCATGTTATGAATTATTGGTTACCATGGAAGCAGGACAGGCGCCAGGGTTTCTCGAGCCCTAGGCGCACGGCCATTTCGCCGCCCCCCGCGCTGATCCCGCGGCTCCGGTGGAGTGCCGCAGTCATTCCTGCGGAGGGTCTGTTGGTCCGTGGCTCCGGTGGAGCTGCCACAGGCATGCCTGTGGGCTGTCCACTGGAGCCACGCGAGCAGCCAACCGTCTGCAGGCATGACTGCGGCAGCTCCACCGGAGCCGCCTGCCACCCCCCAAGCAAAATGCCACCCCCCGAATAATCCTGGCGCCCTAGGCGATTGCCTAGGCTACCTAAGTGGTAGCGCTGGCCCTGCATGGAAGGCACTTACACTAGAAAAAGCTCAGTATAAATGGTCTGTTCAAAAGGTCTCCACAAGAGCTGGTTATAGCTAGTCATTATGGGTAATTGGACAGGTTATGCACTACATTTTTTTCTATAAAGTAGATGAGCCATCTCCAGTGGACACTTGATATAGTCAGATCTATTTGAGGTCCCTCTGTGTAGCACAGCAGCTGCACAAAAAGGGTGTTAATATCTAGGCCCACTTGAACTAGATAGACCATGGATAATTTTGGGACCCTGTGCACCCTGTGTGCAAAAGTTAGTGTCTTCCCAGGTAAAAATTACGAGGCAAAGCATGGAACAATGTGCTAAAAGCAAAGGGGGACAGACCCAGGGTGAGAACAAAGGGAATTGTTTCTTGGTAACAGGGCTTGACTCGGTGATGTCTTAGCTGGGATTTCTGCAAGTGGAATTGCTTGTGTGAATTTTTTGCCCACTTCTGTTCGAGGCAAGAAGGATATTGTGTAAATAAATTACACAACAAGGTGCTCTTAGTCTGTCTTCAATCTATCTTCCAAAGGGAAAATGATGCCTTGCAACCCCCCCAAATCAGCGACTACTCCGTAAAGAGCCAATAATGTTAGCAAAGTAAAAAGCTGAGGGTAAAGATCAGAAGAAGAAGAAGAAATACATTAATCTCCCAGCTGGCATACCAGTACAAGGGATATTAGTTCCCATGATTCAGCACAAAGACCAATCACTAATTGCTTGAGGATTGGAAGAAGCTTCTTGCATAGGCGTTATGACCGAATGCACCTCGTATTCACACTGCACACACTAGTGTAATAAACTTTGTACAAAGTATGCCCTTCTGAGGTATCATTTGAAAACGAGTAACTCATGGGTCAATAATATCATCATGAAATGTGTGTAGCAACATTGTATGTAACATTATAAAGTGATAAACATAAGCTGAAATGAAGTCTGAAATATATTTACGAGATAAGTCTGGGTAAACCGGTTTCTCAAAGACAAAGGACAAACTGATGCCTCTACCCAGGTATCATCGAAGTTGATTGGCAATCACTGGTCATTGGCCATTCTTTGGCAATGAAGTGGGGCAGAAACAGGTCAGTCTGCATTATAGCAAGCAACAGAATGCAACCTTTTTCACCACAAGACTCCATGTCTCCATCCTCAAAGCAGGAAGGAATTTTATCTAGGCATAACCCTCAGGAAAATACATTTCAAAGGGTTACTGGACTATAGATGTGAAGGGCAAAAATAACCCCGGTTATCTTTCTCTCTCTCTCTCTCACCTAAAATGACAAAAGAACAAGCATCTTGACTTTGGGAGGGATCCTGACGTGAAGATTTGGCCACCAATGTTTCTGGGAACACGTGGTAAGGATTTTACCTTGAACCAAGTCTACTTTGTTAAGCTTTATCACTAGAAAGCATTTTATCTTCATTCTCTTGTAACCATTTCTGACTAATGCCTTGTACTTGTGCTCACTTAAAATCTCTCTCTTTGTAGTTAAATAAACTTGTTTTAGTTTTTAATAAAAACTAATCCAGTGCTGTGGTTAAACTGAATTGGGTAGGTAACTCATTAAAATAGCAAACTTCTGTACATGAATCTCTTACATAGGCAACAGATCTCCAATATCTGGACAGTTCAAGGGAGGGCTGGCTGGTGTACAACACATGTTTTTGGGAAAATTGGGACTGGGAGCATGTTGAGGTCACCCTGCAAGTAGTAACCAAGGCTTCTGGAAGCTGGAATGTGGCTGGTATGCTGCTGACAGGCTGCTGGGGTCAGAGTTGATGGATCAGGCTTGCGGCTTATACACAAACACTTGGGGTGTGACAGACATGCTGACAGACTGATTGTGAACGACCCAAGTTGGAATTTACAACAGCAAACCATTGTGAGGCACCAACGTTGCAGGGCATGTGTGACAACACCACACTGGTCTGGATTGTACCCCAGAATGTCTTAGGCATGTTACTGAATAATTGTCCATTATGGGGGCTTCATGATTTTTCTCTGAAGCATCTGGAACCAAGCACTATTGGAAACATGATACCAGGCTACATGGACCATTTGTCTGATCTGGTATGGTCACTCCTATTTTCCTGATGTCTGGAGGCATGAGGACATGGTTGGGAGTCTGGTAACCCCGGGTTATGACCCTGCCTCTGCCACTGCTTTATTGTAGAGCCTTGGGCAAGTTACTTCAAACTCTGTCTCAGCTTCCCCAGATGTAAAATGAGGGTAATAGTACATACTCACCTACCTCCCAGGGACGTTGTGAGGATTAATAAATTGGTGACTGTATAGTACTTTGCACTCAAAAGGCACAATAAAAATGCAGCACTCAGTCATTAGAAGTGTATCTTTCTCTCTACTGACACAGGAACTCCAGAGAGATTTCACAGTTAAGCAAAGACAGGTAACTGTTTGTTTAATAAACGGCTGAGATTTCAATGCTAATCAGTTAGTAGTCAATAACTGAGGCCAAGCAGTCATTAGATCAGATTTCTATCATATTGTACTATAAAAATACCTTTGCATAGCAGTGTAGAAAATACATGTGCCATTTGGAAGAGGTTAACAAAAGGCAAAAAGGTGTTTACCGTCAAAAAAGGACTGCTTTAACGGGGAAAACTCCTCTGTATGTATTTCTTGTTGGAGAAATTCAAACCCTAGATCCTCCCATGAGTCATACCTTGGAATATGAAAACCACCCACAAATGTGGAGCAATACTTACTAATGAGATGGAGTATAAACACTTGTCAGAAGTTGTAAGCATTTACAAGTTTACTTCTGCTTAAATGATCAGTTCCACTAATGCCCTGTGAACAGTTCATAGGCTGGACAATGAAGCAAAGCCAAGTGCCTTCATACTGTAGCTGAAACATGGGTGAACTTTGAAACTGGAAGAAAGCTATTATCCGGGTCATGAACTGAGACTGGATTCCTCTTTTTCTGAGTCTTAGCTCTGCTCCTCAACTCTGTGCCTCAATTCACCCATCTGTCAAATATACCTACCTCCTTAATAGGGTTGTCATGAAGGTGAATTGTCTAAAGCACTTTGAAATCTCCTGATGATAGATTTGAAGTATTGTTATTCAGTAACTGTGAATTAGTCTTTATCTATTTATTAACAACCTTCACCACTTTCATAGCATTTACTGATTTAGTAATTTTAATCCCATAATCACCATTTCTCCCATGAGCGTAATGTAGCCACCTCTGGAATGAAATATAATAACCATTACAACAATGCTAGGATGACCACACAATGGTTGTGGGACAGATAGTGTAGAAGAACATCATTTTGCCTAAGAGGTAAGTATCAATAGTCCCATTTTACAGATGAGGAAACTGATGCATGGAGTGGTGACAAGGTCACTCAGCAGGCCAGTGGCAAAAGGTGGGAATAGAACCCAGGTCTCCTGTATCCCAGTGCAGTCCTCTATTCACTAGGCAACACTGCCTCCCCATAATGATATATACAATTGCAAAATGTCATGCCACAATGTTTAGATATTGTAAACCTGAGAGTTTACATTTCATCCGAAAGTGGACATCTCCCACAACACAGCAAGGTGCTCTGATATCATGGTGATGAAAATGGTATAAAGAAGCTGAACAGAACTGAATAGTGCCTCCACTTCCAATAACATGCTGGGGCATTAGCTCACTACTGAATGAGGCACATTTATGAAATTGCAATCAGTACAGCCAGTAGCACCTCACTATTATCTGTTAAATTCAGTCTATGGGTTGACTGGGCTAACCCTGCTTAGCCTGGGAGATCTAAAGAGATTGCAGCCTGCGGTGGGATAGTTCCAGGCCATTCCCACGGTTAAGGGTGTGGCTTGGGCAACCCTGATATTTTCAGCATCGTTTTCTCTCTCTCTCTCTCCAACTGGTGCTCCACGGCAACATGAACCATCCTGGGAGACAGCACAACCAGAAGTGAGAGGTCAGTGATGCAGCTCTAGATCACGTCCAGGAAAAGCTAATTCTGATAGCCCCTAATGGCCAAAGCACTACAGTATTTTATTTGATCTGGTATCACATGCATACTTTCCCATGCCACTAATCACATCTCTGTTTTTATTTCCTTTCTACCTTTCAGTTCCCTTTTGTCTTCTATTCCCGCTCTCAGCTTCGTCACTTCTATAATGCTGTCCCCTACACTGGAACAGTTTCCCTGCACCCATCTATCCAGTATCCCCTTCATGTCTCTCCAGCAAAGTCCTCAAGCAATCTCCTTTTTTATTCTCAAACATTCATCACCAACCAGCCTCAGCAGTTCAAGTACCATGCGCCTGAAGAACACAATCAGCTCACCAAAGGACTGCGATGTCACAAGGCAATCTGTATAACAACACCAGTCCCACCCTGGGGCTCAAACACGAGATGGACACACTCAAGTAGGTCTAGTTGCAGAGTGGGCAGCCTGCTGTGATGAACACAGACAAAACACCTCCCTTATCCTTCCATCCCCTTTCCTCATGTAGAGCCCTATGCCCAGCCAGAGAAAACCTGTGCCAATAACAGCATCGTGGAAGCTCTTTTGCTTAAATTTTGTTGTCTTCTTCAGCTTCACAGTGTTTTCCATCAGTTTCCTCTCGAGCAGTGACTGTTAAGACCTTGGGTCTGGCCCCATGAAAATCAGTATGAGTTTTCCCATTTACTTCAGTGGGTCAAGGATTTCACCCTTGCTATTGTTATTAGTCAGAAAAAATGCTTCCCTTTTACTCTTTTGGATTCTTGAAGGTTTCCCCTCAGTAATTATCCTCCTAGAGCAGATTTCAGTGCTATTTACTAACAGGGAAAAGTTACGCCCACTAACAAACATGCACAGCCTTCTCTCCTGCTAACTGCAGTCAGGATCCACATGATGATCAAGATTGCAAAATGCCCTTTCTAAAATTAAGTTAAATTAAACCATGGTAAAGGAATTAACTTTTTTCTTATTTCAGGAGTGATCATTGGGATTTTTTGTATTTTACATACACACACTCCCAATGATTGCTCATGAAATAAATAATTTAAAACTTTTTTTCTCCCTCATCCCTAGATCATGATGTAACCATTCTCTTAATTAATTCTGAATGGACAAGAAACCTGTAAGAGGAAAGTTAATAGCTTTATCATAATATATATATTACGTCACTTCAGAGGAATGTGTAATTTGCTACATAGTAAATTGTTGAAACGTATGTTATGTTGTCATTATTTATACAATATCTATATGCACATTTGCACTCTTGAGCTGTAAAATTCAATCATATTGTATAAGAAAAAGTCATTCCATGATTAAAATATGATCAATTATCTTAAAAAGAATGCTAAAGCTGTGGTTCTCTTTCAGGAAGAGCTGCCCATGACTGGCAGTTTCAACCACCTCTGTATCTCTATGGAGATAGCCAACCCTTAAGGCAAAGACTGGTAAACAGGATATCTCAGAAAAGACATCATTGTGTAAGACAAATTTTCCTTTTCTCTCTATGAAATCTTTTCACAATGGTAGTGATATTTGCAGACTGTGATCAGACACTCATTCTTTCACACAAAAGGAATTTATGAGCCTACTTGGCAAAACTAAAGTTTATTTTCATTTTCCCCCCCAATTGCAATCACCAACTGCAGTATTTTTTTTTTAAACTAATAATGGATCCGAATTCTCCTACCTACTGATAATTCAACATATTAAGCACAAGCCCATCAGGAAATGATCTCAATGAAAAATAAGTCAAAATAAGGTAAGGTACTTCAGCTCATATTTGGCTGATGCTTTTAAGACTGTTGTTTAGGAAATAATAATGTTGTTTTGAAGATTCATCTACTCACAATAGACACTCCATGACAAATGATTTATTTCCAGACAAGCAATTTATGAAGAGCAGGTGGAAGATGGGAGAAATTTAATGAAAGTTTCAAAACACAAAATAGGACTAAAGGCAATGCATCAATTTCTGAATCTCCAATCAAGAAGGTAATGTCCTTAATGGTTTTTAGAGATCTGCTTCTCAGAACTATCATGTTAAGTTATCCGACTCCAAGCAGATCCAATCATTTCTAGCCTCACTCTTCCAACAATGCCAAGTTATGAAATCTATTTATCTTTTGTGTAGAATACTCTAGCTACAGCCATAAGACCTCCTTGCTATCAGGGAAACAAAAGTGCACTGGAGGCCTTATGATACATTTATTAACTGTTTAGTGTTTCTTTAACAGAGAAATATAAATGCTGCTTCTACAAAATGCCCAGAGATTCACTTATGGCTGTAACTGAAGTGTACTAGAGCACTGAATACATTAAAACAGATATTTACTTTCACCAAGGGAAAAGTATGCTCAAAACAAAAAATTTTAGTTATTTCACAAAAAGAGATACTGACCAAATCCTGATTCACTGAGACTGTAATCCTTGTCTAGACTACACTACTCAATTATATCACGCATATCTGAGAAATAATGATGTGAATGTAGTAGCTAAATATGCAAGCCCCAATCTTTCAAATTGTTCTGTATGGACATAGATTTCTGCCACATAGTCAGCTAGCAGCACTGGGGCCAGAAGTATATGAAGGAAAATATTGATGAAATGGCAGTATAACTCTTTGCTTGACATTAAAATGTCCAGCAATGTTGCCTTGTGAATTAAAACCAGGGGGCAATTTTAGTGCTATTCACAACCTCTTTTATTCATTTATTAATTAGCCTTTAGCTGATTTACAAGAGTGAAAGTTGTGCTTTATTTCCATGATGTTTGTGGAAAGCCAAAGCATCACTAATAGTGACACAAAACATTTGCATAATCATTTTCCTCATGCCCGTTTTGAATGGCTTTTCCTATTATTCACATAATGGACTCAAACCACTATGAATGTTTGTGGTTAAATCACAAAAGAAAAGGAAAGCTTAATGTTTGTAAAATATCATCCAGTCAAAGAACAGAAACATGCTATGTGCTATGTGACTTGTGACCATTCAGATATAATGTGCAACAAATATGGAACACACAGGGAGAGCACACTGCAAACAACTCATATGCTAAAATGCCTTAAGATTATCTGCAGAACCTGATTGTGGATAATTTGCAAACAGAAGAAAATAGATCAAGTCAAGACATATATTTTTCACAGCTCATAGTTCACACAGCACTGCTGAGAAGCTTTGCTGGCATTCAAGAATTAAATTTGCCTATCGATGTCCATTTTAGAAAAATAGAATGGCACTATTCTTTAGACACCTGACTGTCAGTTATGGTTCATGAAAGTGTAATCTCTCTCAGAATTTACCTTCAGTTGGAATTTTTCCTCTGAACTGATACAGTATTATTTTGTGCCTGTCACTGTTCAGTTTACACAGTGTAGTGGTAGCTGTGTGGGTCCCAGGATATTAGAGAGAGAAGATGGCTAAGAGTGCAGAAATGTTCATGGACCACTCTAATTTGAATAGTCCCTTACAATATGCACTAACTACCTATGCTAAACAATCTTGCATTTTGCTGTGATACTGGGCGTACCTTTTCTAAAGCTGAGGAAGAGCTCTGTGTGGCTCAAAAGCTTGTTTCTCTCACCAACAGAAGCTGGTCCAATAAAGAGTATTAACTCACCGTCCTCATCTAGTATCCTGGGACTGACACAGCTACAACAATGCATACAACATGGTTCAGTCGTCAGTTAAATAGCTGGGAAAACATGTTGATCACTGTTAAAGTTGAATTCACTTAAGGATATATTGAAAAGCAGTTATCTGTAATTACTCTTTATTTCTATGCCTAGGTATATAGTAATTAAAAACACAATTATTATTTATTATTTGTGTTACTGTAGCACCTAGGAGCTATGACCCAGAACCCCATTGTGCTAATTGCTGTACAAACTTAACAAAAACATGGACCTGCCTCAGAAAATTTACAGTCTGGGTATAAGACATGAGACAATGGGTGAATACAGACAGACCAATGAATGAGTACAAGGACACAATGAGACAGCATTGGTCACCATGATAGACAGTGGTCTCAGCACACCACTCTAGGGCTGGAGCACCCATGGAAAAAAAATAGTGGGTGCTTGGCACCCAGTGGCAGCCAGCTCCCCACCCCCTTGAGTGTCTCCCATCCTCCAGCATTCCCATCCATCAACTCCTCCCACTCCCTCCCAGTGCCTCCTGCCTGCCGTGATCAGCTGTTCCACAGTATTCAGGAGGTGCTAGGAGGGAGACAGAGGAGAGGGGATGTGGCGCACTCGGCAGAGGGGTCAGAATTTGGCGGAGTGTGGGGCAGTGTGGGGACAGGAGGAGGCAGGGTGGGGCATTGGGGGAAGGGGTTGGGGTGGAGCCTGGAACAGAGCAGGAGTGAAGGCTTGGAGGAAAGAGGTGGGTGGGGGTGGGTTCGGACAGGTGGCGGAGCGAGGGATTGAGCATCCCCAGGGCCTAGAAGAAGCTGGCATCTGTGCCTAACTGTTGTCAAGTTTTTTGTAGGCCTCAAGGGAAATGGAATCTTTAAGGAGGAATTTGAAGGATAATGAGGTAACTCCGTGGATATTTATGGGGAGTTCCTCTCAAGTGTGAGGGGAAGAATGGGAGAAAGCACAAAGATGACTAAAAATGTAACAAATGTGTGATGGAGGCTGGTATTATTGGCTCATCAGAGGCGGGAATCAACATATCTATAGTCAATGAGAAACGATAAGCAGCATGGGGATAGGCCTTGAGAGTGATGGTGAGCAACTTTTGTTTGATGTGCTACACAAGGGGGACCCAGTGAAGAGGTGCAAAGAGGGATGTGGGTGACATAGTTAAAGCAATCGTCTAGGAAAATTATCTTTGCAGCAGCATATTGAATGGATATGAGTGGGGCAAGACAGCATTTGTCAAGGCCAGATGGAAGGATGTTGTGAGACATGAGATGAGAGCCTGGACAAGAGTTTTAGAGTGTTTCCTAGCCATTCACACAGCTATCTTAGAGACCCTATGCACAGAGAATCTACAAGATTTAGACATAGCTTGCATGAGAAGACCTAGAGAGAGAAATCTGAGATGAAGATGATACCCAGGTTATGGACCCCAGTGACAAGCAGGTTGTAGTGTTGTCCACAATGATTGAGAAAAGAGGGGACGGGAAGGCTTTGGAGTAAGATTAAGAGATCTGTTTTAGCCAAGTTGAGATTGACTTGATGGCTAGACCTCCATGAACAGATGTCAGAGACACAGGCTTATATTTTAGTTTGGACAAAAGGAGATGGGTTTGGAGTAGAAAGATAGATCTGGGACTTGTCAGCCTAGGATGGTAGTTGAATTTATGTTTGTGGATGACATTATAAGATGGAGAAGGAGATAAGAAGGGAGACCAATGACAGATCATTGTGGAACCCCCCTTCCCCAGAAACGTGGAGGAAGTGTGTCCTTCAGAAAATCCTCCTCATCCTAATGAGGGTTAGAAAGATAGGAAGAGAATGAGGAGAGGGCAGAGTCCCAGAAGCCCAGGGAGATAGAATCATAGATATGTGGGGCTGGAAAAGACCTCAGACATCATCTAGTCCAGAGGTTCTCAAAGTGTGGTCTGTGGACCACCAGTGCTTCGTGAGCTCCATTCAGGTGGTCCGTGGATAGTTCCCTCTAAGGTGTGCGCCTGGGCAGTCACACACGGGAGAATGAAGGGCCACCCACCTAATTAGTAGAGCCACGCAGGGGTGGCTCCTCTAATTAGATGCCTGGACCCTGGAGAAGATGCACATGTAAGGTGAGGTGGTGGCCTTGGGGGGAATAGAGGGTAGGTGGGAGGGGGTAATGGGGTGAGAAGAAAAGGTGGAGGGAATTTGGAGTGTGCAGGACTGCGGCGGCCAGAGAAAGAGGCAACTTTCCCCAGCTCCAGGGCTGCGGCTGTTGGGGAGAGATGGTCCAACTTCCCAGCCTCAGCTTTGTGGCTGCTGTGGTGGGGGAGAGACCCTCCTCCTTCCCAGCCACAGCTTGGGGGCTGACGCAATGGGGGAGAGAGGGCACATCCATTGCATTAAAAAGGTAAGACTACTGATATTAAAATATGAGTTTTGTGCTTTTATTTGTAGAACAAAAAAACATTAATTATTATTAAGGTTTTTTTTATATAGTGCCTTATACAAAGCGCTTTACAATAGTTAGCTAATGGTACAAACAACATTTGGAAACATCACTAAGTGGTCTGCCGAGACCCTCAGCAATTTTCAACTAGTCCGCGAAAAAAAAAGTTTGAGAACCACTGATCAAGTCCATTCCCCATGCTGAGGCAGGACCAAGTATACCTAGATCATCCCTGACAGGCATTTGTTTAATCTGTTCTTAAAAACCTTCAGTGACAGCTGTCAAAGTTTGGGGCAATTGCACCTATATTTCCCCATCATGGTTCAGCAAGGGAACCCACTCTGGGCTCCCAGCCGTTCATCTGTCAGTTCCCTTGGGTGGAGACCTGTGTCTCTCTCCCTCCTGATTGGGTTGTTTCTAGGCTACACAATTCCCTGCCAATGCTGTTATTCCTCAGCAAGAAAGACTACCTAAACTGTCCTATATCTGCTCTTTGCTTACTCTATGAGGGCTATAAACTGTAATTGCCAGAGTTATAAATTACCACACAGTTCTTTCTAAGCAAGTAGGCTCATTCTGAACACCGACAAAATATATTAAAATCAATAAAAATATCTACGCACACTAATAAACTTACCAGAAACTACCCCAGCTTCAGCAAGGGCTCTGGCCAACAAACAGTCCTTCAAACCCCACCAATGGATTTTTTCTGTGCTCACAAATTCATAACAGCTGCTAGCTGAGAATAAGCACACCTGTGAATCATTTTGTTACCCAGTTTGGACCTCTCATCTGGTCCTCATGCAATAGTTGATTAGCAGACAATGGGTAAAGCCCTGCGGGGATACAAAATTTATATTCTTGGATGCAGATATTCACAGATATAAATTAGTGTCCATGGAGCTGCAGGTCTCTACCAGGAACTGCAGTGGCAAAAGCAACAACATGTTGGGCTGCTGCTCCCAGGATCCAGCACCCCGCACCAGCAGCTCTTCCAGCATGATGTACTGCCCCCAGCCCTGCCCACTGTGGTGGGCACCAGGCTCACCGGCAGCTGTTCCTGGTTGCACTAGTGCATGCAATCAGCTCACATGCTCCCAGACAGGAGTGTCTTCCATGCAGCAGTCTATGTCTCCTGTCCAGGAGCATGCGAGTCAATTGCACACACTAGTGCAACCAGCTGCCGGTGAGCCTAGTGCCCACCCCAATGCATGGGGCAGTACAGCCAGGCCAGAGGAGCTGCCAGTGTTGGGCACTGGCTCTTGGGAGCAGCAGCCCAAGATGTTGCTGCTTTTGCCACTGCAGTTCCTGGTATAGCCCTGTTGCTCTGCAGATACCAATTTATACCCACAGATATAAGCACCCATGGATATAAATTTTGTATCCGTGCAGGGCTCTAACAATGGGTTTCTCCTCAGGGCACTGCTTCAAAAGGAAGGGTCCAGAGGTGAGAAGTTGTTTTCCTCTTCTTCCAAGTATTTCCTAGGAATCCCACTTAATTTTGTGGGTCTAGAACATGTTTTCAGAGAGTCCTTTGAAGCTCATAACAGTTCCCAAGGTTTACATTAGTCTCATCTCCTAGTGAAGTTACATACAATCCAATTATAACACAAACATTTGCATTTTTAATTTGAGCTCCTAAAATACTCAAATTTAATTCAATAAGGTTTAACATAATTCAATAATGTTTGCCCAGAACATTGCAGGAAATTGCCATATGTGTCACAACATAGATTCCACAACCTTCCTTGATAACCGACCCCAGTACTTAATTATCCTAAAGTTAGTGAGTTTTTCCCAGTATCTAACCTATATTTCCCCTGGTGCAGATTAAGACAATTACTTCTTGCCATCCCTTAATTGGACATGGAGAACAATTGATCATTTTCCTCTTATAACAGCCCCTTAACATATTTGAAGACTGTCATCAAGTTCATCTTCAGTATTCTTTACTCAAAACTTAACATACCCAGGTTTTTTTTTAGCTTATTGTCATGCATCATGCTTTCTAAGCCTTTATCATGTTTGTTCCTCTCCTCTGGACTCTCTCCAATGTGTCCACATCCTTGTAAAATGGGGAACTCAAAACCAGACACAATTCTCTAGCTGAGGCCTCCCCTGTGCTGAGTAGAGCAGAATAATTACCTCCCATGTCTTACATACATACATAATAAAATCTGCCTATGATACACAATAATCCCCAGTTCCTTTTCTGTAGCACTATGGACTAGCTATTTCTTCCCCATTCCGTACTTGTGATTTGATTTTTCCTTCCTCAGGATAGTACTTTGCACTTATCTCTATTGAATTTCATTTTGTTGATTTCAGACTAATTCTCCAATTTGTCAAGAATAATTTTGAATTCTGATCCTGTCTTCCAAACTGCTTGCAACCTCTCCTAGCTTGGTATCATCTGCAAATTTTATTATCATACTCTCTCTTCCATTACCCAAGGGAAGAGGAAGATGGGGTGGTAGTTGGAGATGCAAATGGGTGGGGAGGTTTAAGATGGGGGATACTAAAGTATGCTTGTATTGTGAAGGGAAGGAGTCAAAGGAGAAAGAGCAGCTAAGAGTTCTGTGGCACCTTATAGACTAACAGGCATATTGGACATGAGCTTTCGTGAGTGGATGCATCTGACAAAGTGGGTATTCACCCATGAAAGCTCATGCTCCAATATGTCTGTTAGTCTATAAGGTGCCACAGGACTCTTAGCTGCTTTTACAGATCCAGACTAACATGGCTATCCCTCTGATAAAGGAGAGAGAGAGGTTGAGGAGAAGAGTAAGGGAGGGGATGGGAGTGGGTGGGTGCGATGGAGATCAGGAGATGGGATGGGGTCACTGAGGCAAGTGGAAAGGTGAGGGGAGGAAAGCAAACAAGAAACGTCTACCTCTGTGACAGAGGAGGAGGAGGAGGATCAGTTGTACGAAGGGAAAGAGAAGGGAAGACAAGCCAAGGTGAGCATAAATATATGAAAGAATAAAACAAAGAAATGCACTTAGAGAATTATAACCAATGTGTTATAATCTTCTGTGTGTGTCACTGCTATAGCTGGGAAGCCATCTATACCACTGAGGAGAATATGACCTGAACCTTGTAAGTCTGACTTACTGTAAAACTCAAAGAATCCTTGTTTAGGGTAACTGAAATATCTAGATCTCAGAAATCCCAAAGTTAAAAGCTTATTCTTTTACTTGGAATTGTTAAGGTGTCTGATTATGGACTATGACTGAGCAGAAAAACTGAATATTTATATAGTAACTTGGCCAAATGATAACAGTGGTGGAGAAATGGGGTAACAATCGAGAAGTGTATTAATTTAATAAGCATCACTGCTGGAGATGAATAATTTTAAATAGATCAACTAGGGGGGTAATGGGGTGGCACGAAGAAATGGAAAAATTAGGCTCAGTATAATAAGAAAATTCCTGACTATGAGATCACTTAGACTGTGGAATAATTTCCCAAGGAAAATAATCTAAGCACTCTGGAGAATTCTTATTGTTCACTCCAGTAGGGAAGTAATTTTTTTTTTAAATACAAGGTCAATATGTGATATAACTGATGGAATGTTGTGGTTCTTACAAAACTGAGAAGATATGATAGTCCATAGTAATGATCTACCAGGTAAACTTCATGTTTTAAAAATTGGGCAAGATCTACTAACTCCAACAGATTAAATAATAGCAATATGTTTGCATTTTAAAAGCAAGGTGTGCAAAGATATAAAGAAAAACAAATGTAAACAGTTTTGGGGCAGTATGCATAAAATCCTATTTGGAAAGTGTGTTCACGAGACATATCCTGACAGATGCCATCAAGAAATAAGGTTTACACATGTAAACCTTGTGCTCTGTACATACTTTCTCATGAACTTCATTGTCAAGCAAAAATACATTCTACAGCTATACAGAAAATTATTACTATAGTGTCCCTGTGGATTCTCAAGGCATTGAAATTCATTCCAAGAAATACCTAGATACTGCACTTTAACTTACTTTACTTCAAGATACACCACTGACCCTATTTTCCAAGTAGCCACCTTAACATGATCAGAGAACTAAATGACCAATTAGATACCAATAAACTGAAACCACATTTCTCGCCCCAACATTCCTGAACAAAACGTTGAATATAATTTTGGCATTTTTATGCTCCTTTTTGATCTCTCTAAGGAATAAAATCAGCAAGAGACTGGCATGATGAACAATTAGAAAATTACTTTGTTTCCTGGAGATAATATCCTTTTACAAATGGTTAGAAACCTATAAGAATCTCTTCCCCCTACATATGGGACTCCTGGGCTGTTCAGATGATGCTGATAGAAACTGCAGTCATGCAGAAACTCTGCATCTGTCTCAGAACTCTGGTGGATTCAATCAAAGCAGCTATTTAAGTCTACAGTGATAGTAATCTAGTTCATCAACATCAGAATTATTTTCTGGTAGCTCTTACATATATGGGACCAGAAACTCAACTGCAGAAAAGGAGCACACAGCACAAATCAGTGTGTTTATAGGCAAAGATGGAGCAACAGTCACCTTTGTACTCCTTGGTCGTGGGGCTGCTATCTGCAAGGCCAATTCACTAACCTAAGTTAGTGCCCTCACTCCTCTAACTCACACTGTCTGCTAATAGCTCCAAGGCAATGAAGCCATGCATCAGTACAGCATAGACTCGCCATGTCCTCTGTCTCCCAGACACAGGTGACAGGGAAGTGCGGAGGCACAGGAACTTTTGTCAGCTTTTTGCCTAACAGCAGATCTTCCTTGCACTGGGGTGAGGCTTCTGGGAAGTTGGCTCTTCAGCTGGAACTGACGGGCAGAGTAATATGGCTGCACCACACTGGAGGATACATCCAATAATTCTGAAAGGTCCATTGTTATTCATTTACCAAGAAGTTCTCCTGGCACGTGTAATCCTACGTCACAGCTGGAACAGCTGACATAAGGCCAAATCCTCAGGTGAAGTCAATTGGACTTCAGTTGAAACTACAGCTATTTACACCAGCAGAGGTCTGGCCCATTATATTTAATTTATCTGATTGCTGGAATTCTTCTTTTCCTCCCTTCAAGTAATGCCATAGGAGACTTCCTTTGGTTTGTTATCCATTGGCAGTCCCTTTTGGATGAGGGACTTCCCACCTCTGTCAGAGATGCACTGATCTACACCAGTTGAGGGCACAGCCCCAAGTGTTATTCTCTGTTACTATGGTTAGCTGTTTGGCTTTGCTTCCTTGAAACAATAAAAAAACCTCAGTTACAAAAGTACACATTCTGCTTCATCATGTAATGCTCTGCCTTCTGACAATATTATTTTACAGAATATCCTAGTGTAAAATGGCAATGTGATTCACATTCGAAGGACAACGTCAGGACAACAGATATTACTAGGAGTGTCTATAATCAAAATGATCTGGTCTGTTACATTTTAGAACCATATGACAGTGATCAGCAGTTACCAGGTGAAATGGTTGAGCAATAATTATTTAATTCTTGGACCCCTGATGAGGGGGCCAACAGTGCACCAGCAATGATAAGGCTTTTAATGCATGCTAATTTGCAAGGCATGATACATTTAATAATCCCTCATCTGAGTAAACTGTAAGGAAGACAGCAGGAGGAATAATTAATTTACATTAATAGCTCTCAGTGTGGCTTGCTAGAGTGCCTGAGTCAAAAAAAAAAAAAAACTGAAGAGCTAGAAATAAGAGTTCACACTGCAACAACTATTTGCATTCTGATTCTCTAAAAATCTGTAAGTGCATACATAATTAGATACCACGCAGTTGGTACATTTAACAGAGAACAAGATGTGCCAACAGCAAACTGTAGTCACACAGCAATTTGCAAGAGAGTAGCAAAAACTGCTTTTCTCAAGTGTTTAGTTTACAATTAGGGAATCGTTTCAGAGCGAATCCTCATTATGCTGCCTGATGGCAACTGATGGATCATTCTCATAAAAAGTCTTTTGAAGAAAAAATAGTGATGGAATCATTGTATCACATTGTAATGGGCATGTAAAATTGTATAGTGTATTGTGAAATAATGAAATGTAATGAACTTTTAACCCCATAAACATCCTGCTCCTGATAACATCTCTCTCAAGATTGCAAGAAAGGTGAAGAGTTCCTCCATGAAAAGATAGCTAACATTCACAGCAACTACCCCTTTCCTAACAATCACATCTCTAACTCCCATCTCTTTGGTCCAGTTTCCCCTGTTTTATGCAAAGATGCCTTGCTTTGGGGATAGCTGGCCTGGGTAGAACCCCAGTATGTAGGATCTTTTGGTGGTACAGAGCAAATACAATGGCTGGTATACCATGCCCTCTCTTTGCTGCTGATGTAGGTCTCCTGGCTGGAGTTTCCCTGTGCTCCAGCAGCCCTTGGCTAACCAAAAAAAAGTGGTTGGGGCAGTGTAGATTTGCTCAAGATTGGGGTGTGCCTATAAAGGTGACTTAAAACCATCTTTGCACGTCCCCTCCCCAATCTTTTCTGTCTTCAGGACACTTTCTAGTTGTGACCTTTAATGGAATGTGAAAAACAATTCTCGTATGTTGAAGTCAATGAAAATTAAATAAACAAGCCTACTAATCTCTTAAAGGTATGGGTACTCCTGCCTTAATATATCAAGGGAAGCCACTTGTATAAAACAATATAAAGGTATATATTTCTAGAGTAAAGATCTATTTTGTTGAGAAGCATTTACCTATACAATACTTGCAGATAAAAGGTGCTATAGAAAATTAAGTTATACTGTGCCAGTGCTAGTCCAGGGTAGGGGGCTGGAGAGCTTTGTAGGATGTACATGCATTCTCTCTCTCTCTCACACACACACACACACACACACGACTTAGTTAGATGAACATGAAAAGAGTAATGATTATAGATGTCTCAGTTTTTGGGTGACCAACCTAAAGGGGCCTGATTTTCAGAGGGCAGGTGCTTAGCACTTTCTGAAATTCAGGCCCCTAACGTTGCTCATCTGGGACACTGATACATTTAGACATCCAAAATGACCAATCACATATGGCAGTCTTGAACTGAGATTTTGTTTGACCCCCATAGACAATAAAAGTCAATTTTTATCCATAATGAAATAATACAAGGAAGAAATTTCAACATTTCTAAAAATCTGCAACTTGTTTATCTATTGTAGTGAACTGAGCAGCTCTGTATTACAACTCTGCAGAAAATCAATAAAATGAAAGCACAGACTCAACAAAACAGATAATTTTGTTGGTTAGGGCCCAATCCTGAAAAGGTGCCAAGCATTCTGAAATGGGATCCTTAAAAAGCACACAGCACATACATAATATCTGACCAAAGTTTGCAAGCAAGCAAACTACTAAGTGCTTACCACAATGTTTTGATGCAGATTTTTCACAGTGATTGGAGAATATGTTCCTGATACAAAATTATTAAAATGCTTCTATAAGAGATGGAAATCACATGTGTGTTAAGGTTGTATCTTCTCAGTGAATATACCTACAAATTCCATTAAAAAGCTGTTTTGCAAATTGAAATAGGTCTCATTTATTCACAAGTCATACACGTTATAATAATGACAATGAAATCAGCCTACATGTTTGCACATAGGAATATGATGAGAAAGTACATCACAGTAACTTTCTCTTCTCTGTATCTCCTACACACACACAGATTATTTAATTCATTGTATTTATGGAAGGAACTTGATTAAAACCAAAACTTATTTAACAAATTTAATAAGATTTCTGAAAATTTTTCCTAGAGAAGCTTTAAGAGAAATATTTTAAAAGTTTTTTTTTTATTGAGAAACTTCCTTTTTCCTGTGGAAATGTCTGCACTATCCAAAATAAAATAAAAAATCTTTCAAATTGACATTTCAAAACAAAATTAAAATATCCACTTTGTTTTAACATAAAATACATAAAATGTCATTTCATTTTAGGTTGTATGTTGGTTTGTTTTTGTTGCAAAAACTAAAGAAGATCAAAACAAAACAAAAAAACCTCCACACCCACAGCATGATTTGACAGTTTAAGTTGAAAAAAACAAATTGGTAGTTTAAAAAATTCCTGTGAGAAAACCAACATTTTTCATTGGAATTTACATTTTTACATTAAAATGCTGGTTTTGGTGAAGCCATATTCATCAGCAGGAAAATGCTTGAAAAATTTCTAACATCTTCACTTAACATGTATTAGCTCCTAATTGTAGGCCACATTGTACCACTACTGTTCATACTTAGTAGCACCTTACCCTACACGTAGTCCCATCAGTAGGATTCACTGATATCACTAGGACTGTTTGTGAAGCAAGTTACTAGTCAATGTGATTCAGAATGAATGAATCTTAAAATACGTGAGATCAATTTGGGTCTATGCAATGAATTATATGAAATCATAGTAGTGATCTTATTTTCAGATTGTGAATCCCTCTAAAGTGAGTAGTTACACAAGTTACATTTGGCTGGAATCTCTTTCTCTTACTCAGAGTCAATAGTACCTTACACCACCAAATAGGGCCACTGATGTCAATAGGATGCCTTATAGAATAAGGCACTACTCAATAGGTATGTTTGCACTAGAGAGTATGGCTCCTCTCAGGGTATACCTTGTTCTGCTCAGTCAAAGTAAAAGTCATTGTAATGTATCCTCAGTAGGAAAAAAATTCATAGCTGGTCAATGAATGTTAGGTCAATAGGTTAACATGCTCTGACCTAATTGTGACCCTTTTTTTCTACTGAAGACATGTCCAGTGGGAGTAAAGGCATTACAATCTAGTCCAGAGGGATGATCATCTTCGATTCCCGTCCATCAGCTCCCCAGCGATGAAGGGCCAAATGAAATTTCTCCATCGCTTTATACTTTGTAATCAGCTTCGCAGCTTTGTTTATCTGTCAGCTATTTTGTTCTATGGCATTCTTCACCCTGTTTATCCAGTGCATCCTTGACCGTCTTCTATTTCTAGTTCCTTGCACTCTGGTATATATTGCTATGCATGGTATCCTTTCAGCATCCATTTCTGACATACGTCCAAACCACTGAAGTCATTGTTCTTGAAGCTTCTGTAACAATGTTATTCCTTGCCTTAGCTGTTTTCTTCTCTCTTTATTTTTTATTATCTATAGTCTAGAAACTCTCCATCTTCCCCTCAGCCAGATCATTTCTGCACTTGAAAGCTTTCATTCATAAACTTTCCTCATATTCCAGCATTCCAACCTGTACAGCAATATTGGCATGACAGTTGTCTCACATATACTGATTTTTGGCTTTATTTAATTGTTTTTAGCCTAACAGATCTTGCAGATTTTTCCAAATATTTCAATGGCTCATCCAATTCTTTTCGTGTCATCTTCACAATTCTCATTCTTTGATACTAGTCCTCCAAGGGACACAATTTTTTCAACTTATTCTACTTCTTTGTCTCAAAGTCTGATCTTTACCTCTTTCTCTTGTCTTCCAATTGCCACAATTTTTCTCCTCTCCATGCTGATCTTCAAATCAGAATTTGTGTCTTTCCTGGTCTACCTTGTCAATTATTTTCTGTAAATCCTCCTTGGTCAATGCTGTGAGGTCAATATGATTGGTCAATCTAAGGTTATGCACTGTCCTAACACGACTTCTCCTATTTCATCTCAGTGCAACAGCTATTACTGCTTCCAGTATGAAATATTTACTCTCATCGTACTTATCGCCTTTTATCTATCAGCTTGATAATACTCGGTGGGGGAATGCCATATATAATCTTATAAATTGCAACGAGCCTTGATGCCAAATGCTATCAAAAGCCTTTTTGAAGTCTATAAAGTTGTTAAGAGGTTTGGTGTTGTTCTATGTGCTTCTCAGATATCTGTTATATCACAAATAACTGATCTGTTCTTCATTCTGGTCAAAGTCCAGCCTGTTCCTCTGCAAGTACTGCTTACACATAACTCTTCATTCTCTTCTGCAATGTCTTGGTGAATAGTTTTCCTAGCATGCTCTATAAGCTGATTCCTCTGCAGTTCTTGCAGTCACTTCTCTTTTATGCATTGGTACTATTAGCACTTTGTTTCATTTCACTTGGCACTTGCTTGCAGGGCCGGCTCCAGCTTCTTTGCCACCCCAAGCAGCAAAGTTAAAGAAAAAAAAAATAAAGCTGCGATTGGCGGCAGTTCGGCGACAGCTCTGCTGCGCTGCTTCATTCTTCTGCTGCAATTTGGAGGGGGGACTGAGGGAATTGCTGCCGAAGACCCGGATGTGCCGCCCCTTCCCATTGGCCACCTCAAGCACCTGCTTCCTTGGCTGATGCCTGGAGTTGGCCCTGCTTGCTTGTAAATCTTACCAAATAGCTTGTGCCTGGGCTTTACCATGTATTCCTTACCAGCTTGCAGCAGCTCTGCAGTTATGTTGTCACTTCCTGGTGCCTCTCTCTTTTTCAAATTTTCTATCAAGATCTTTATTTCTAGGAATTCCAGCACCTGCTTTCCCTCATTTTTGCTGGGAAGCTTCTCTAGGACCATTTCAACTATCATCTTCTGAACGTTGTACAGTTCTTCAAAATATTTTTTCCATCGCTCACGCTATTTTTTTGTCCTCAATTATTTGTCTGTGCTTGTTTTTCTCTGCAGACATCTTCAATTCCCACTCAGTTCTCTTATCCTGTGACACAAGGCCTGTGTGGTATTAATCTTTGCTTATTCTTCTGCTTCTTTTAATTATTCGCTTATCCAGTTGTTTCTGTCTCTCTTTGTTTTCTGTTTTATCTCTCTGGTCAGTCTATTTTACTCAGCTTTTCGACTTTCATCCTCCTTTTTATTCTCCTTCAGCTTCCTGTATTTGTCACTCTGTTGCAACAGTTCATCTGTTATGCACCTGGGTTTCTTTAGTTTTGGCCTTGTAAACCAAAAGTTCCTCAGCTGATCTTGTATTCCCATTTTTACATTGTTTCATGCCTCTTCAACATTCATTTCTTCTTTCATCTGAGACATGATTTTTTCCCCCACATAGTTTCTTTGTATTCTCTTTCCTGATATCTGGCTCTTTCAATTTGTCCACTTCACACATTTTAGTTCTTGGCACTTTTTCAATTCCTCTCTACCTCAATGGGCTTTATCAATACTAATTATCTTGATTTAAAATTTTATATACACATACACAAGCACAATCCCCCACAATATTTAGATGGTAGTTTGAATATATTACAATAATGCTCATTCTGCACCCTTTGTTTTGTGGCATTGTGTTTTAGTACATGATGTATCCTGATTTTGAAGGTGTAATTTGCAGCAAGGATGTTCAAGGGACAGCAAACAAAAACTTATTAATGATCTCAAGAGAAGACAAATAAAATCCTTATGGGCATAGAGGCTCCAGTTCAATCACGATTCCTAATCTTTTCTTAAACTGTTTTTTCCCGTGCTACATGCTTTTTTTCAGGATTTGATTTCATTACCTGCCAGTCACCTCTTTGTCTTCAGGACACTTTCCACTTGATATGACCTTTCTCAGAATGGAAAAAAATAATTCTCATACATTAACATTCTGTCTCTAAAGGCGTAGGAAAGATCTCATTAGCTCTAATTACTCATACAATGACATGAGTGGAGATTTAGAAACATGGGAGATCATGTCACAAGCCTTATGTTCATTAAGTTTGATTTAATTGTGGAATTTATTGAATTTTGTTTTTTATTTTTATTTTCAGTAATCAGCTAAGACTTAAGTTAAGTTGGCTCTTATGGAAAGGGAGCACTAGGCTACATGAAGTGGAATTATTCCATACATTCAGTAAGTTACTAAGGACCGCAATATAGGGATTCATTCAGAATGCGTTAAATGCATGAAAAATATACGACAACTGTGACGAAGTTTTTATACCATGGCTCACAATCTACAGTTTAATCTCTATGGAAATTACTTTGTATTTGAACTCTATATTTACTATGATAGGTATTCATCTCTCCATCCATGCATTTATTTTAGTCCCTTCTAATATGTCCATCACAAGAATAAGCATGATGCATCGATATAGACACCACACATATGTAGGGTAACCCATATATTTTATACAGACTCTCAAGGTGAGTAGAAACTTTCTTCTAATTCTTTCTCTCTCCTTGTCAAAAGTGAATACACCATAACATTTGTGAATGGTGCCAGAGTGCTTAAGGATAAAAAAACCTTCCCCTATGGTCAGGTTATTAGGTAACTGTGCATTATGAGGTTTCTTGCAAACCTTTCTATAAAGCACTGGCCCTGGAGACTTTAATCCAAGAAGTGTTACAGAATGAATGTGGTAATACAATGTTCTCTCCTGGTGCCCTACTATGTCTCTGAATCGTGGCCTAGAAGGAAAACGTGTTGTCAGAGGATTGTTCAGTCTCCATATGAAACCACCCTTTTGTTACGTGCTTGTTCTGTATTTTTACAGCATCTAGCACAATGTAGTCCCAGTCCACAACTGCTGCTCCTAGGCACTACCAAAATACAAATAAATAAAAACGGACACAAACGGTACCAAAGAGTGACTATCATAGTGGTGTTTTCTTTTATATTGGATATTTATCCACTAGAAGTTGGATTGTGAGCATAACATTCTTTCCAATAGGCCATCAAGCAGTATTTTTCCTTTTAGTCCTTCAAAAAAGAAGTGAGAAAACAAAAATCAATAAAACACTATAAACATAGGTGCCATTTTTGCTTCTTAAACAGAATTTTTTATTTTTATTTCTTCTCTGTTCTTTTTCTCTTAAGACTCAAAATACATAGTCTCTTCAACTCTCTTTATACCTCACTGTGTGAAAAATCCAGAGGAAACAAACAAACAAAACAAACAGAAGTTTTCTGGCAAGTGGAAATTACCTTTAGAACTGTAACTCCCTTTCCTGTGTGGTGCAATAGGCAGAAGTAGTCAGCTGCGTGTGAAGTATGAAACTTTTTACAAAACTTTATCTTCAAGATTTAACAAGGATATAAAAAGTGAATAAAACCCCACAGAACCCGAGAGTTATTTTTATCTTCAAGATACTCAATGCGTGAACATGTCTTAATATGCACAAGAGTACTACATTGTATGGTACTGAATATAGTTTAATGAAGTGGGAGACATCTATTTTACTTATTTTTTTAATTTACAAAATGTACTAGTCAGAAAATTAAGCACATACATGATTATTTTTATAAAGTAACGTTAGTACAGCAATAGTTTCAGTATGGCTATGGAAATAAAAAGAGTGAATTATAGAAGGTTGCAGGAAGCAGTGGACAGGAGAAAAGGTTGTTACTATGCTATAGTGATACTGCTATATCTGAAAACCATAGTAACTCAGTACCTAATCGAATATTACTATTAATAAATAGAGCTGGTCAAAATGGGATTGTTTTCACAAAACTATTTCAGGAAAATATGACTATCTTGGCAAAAATCAATCCATCAATATAATGCGGTGAGGGCTGTTCTATAAATAAATCATCATAATGCAACATATAATGTTGTTAAACAGTTCCACTTATTCAGGCTTACAGCAGCATCACTTGAATATTCAAATCATACAGAGGAAGTTATTTTGTGAAATTTTAAACTTTAAATTAAATTTCTACAAGATTAATTGTGTAGAATTGAGACTGCCCAGGAGACCAGGGATCTCAAACTCAAATCACCATGAGGGCCACATGAGGACTATTACATTGGCCCAAGGGCTGCATCACTGACACCTTTTCATACAATGATACAAAAGTATAGTAAAAAATTTTTAAAAAGGAAGAGTAATATAGTGTGCTATTAAAAGTCACTGTATTAATTTTTTTTAAATTAATCCCCGCCCTGGCCCCGCATGTTCTCTACCTCCTCCCCGAGCGCACCAAGTACCTGCGCCTCCCCCCTCCCTCCTGGAAAGTCCTAAGCACTGCCAAGCAACTGTTTGGCAGTAGGAAGGGCTGAGAGATAGGCGGAGGAGCAGGAATGCGGTGCGCTGAGGGTAGAAGGGGTTGCAGGTGGTGAGATGATCTTGGCTGCTGTTGGAGTCGGTGCCTATGGCAGGCTGCAGGAAATAACTCCACAGGCCGCATGTGGCCCCGGGCTGCGTTTGAAACCCCCTGCTATAGACAATGTTAGAAGTTCGAGGTGAAATAATTGCAGTGATTCAGTTTGGTTCCTAATGGATAAAAGACCAGTATCACAAAAATGAGCAACACATTTTATTGTATGCAGTATAGTTGTAGCTGTTTCAGTCCCAGGATATTACAGAGGCAAGGTGGGTGAGTTAATATTATTATTGGACCAATTTATGGTCGTGAAAGACACAAGCTTTCAAGCTTTCTGAGACCTGAAGAAGAGCTCCAGTGGGCTCAAATGCTGGTCTCTCTCACCAACAGAAGCTGGTCCAATAAAAGATATTACCTCACCCACTTTGTCTCTCTAACACGTTTTATGGGTGATCTCGCATTGAGAGTATGCATATTATGCCCAGATCCTCAGCTTGTGTAAATAAAAGCAGCTTCATTAACTTCAATGGACTTGTTTCAAAGTAACTGATAATTCAGCCATATCTTTAAAACTACTCTCTCCAGACAGGGATCAAGGCAGATTTGTGGGACAGTGTATCCGAAAATAGAAGTGACTGGAACATTCATGTAACCCAAATATGTTGTTGTGTTGAAGCAGAAAAGTTAGGAGTGATGAAGAGTGATCTGGGATGAAAAATTTTGCTTTAAATCAGACAGAGCAGGAACTTGAACCTGGGTTGCTTACCTCCTAGGCCAATACCTTAACCACTCCCTTGCTCCCCACACCTTCCTGAATGAAAAAGCTCAGGTTTTGATCAAAACCAAGACATTATGACACAATTCCACTTTCATTAATGTGTTCAAATGATTGTTCCAACGAGGAATGTAAACATCTTTGAAACCCCAAAAGCTGCTGAAAAATAGACTTGTCATCCACCAGTCAGCTCTAGTGGAGACAACACTGGGGGCACATGGGGTGTACCTATCCCATGGGTGGTGAGAAGTGTTGTGCTGTCAGTTTTGCAACTGTCACTAGGGCTTTATTCCTGCACCATTCAAGTCAATGGGAGCAGGTTCATGCCCTATTTTTTCTTGTAGGATATAAGCAAAGATAATAGCGAGAGAGAAGGTGGAGGGGTGGAGACTGGACAGGGAGAAAGCCAATGGGGAGCATATGACAGATCATACAGGAAGGTAAGGGAAGCAAAGAAGGATACTCTAGGGAGGGAGAGGTGCAAAATACCTCTGAGTTGATATATGGCTATTCCAGGGAGAGGGGCTGTGCTGAATATGGCACGAGCCTCAGCTTTTATTTTTTTAAACTGGTTTCAAGTTGTAAAAGGTTTTATGCAAAATCTGTATCCAAATGGAAAGGCCCTGTGGCCTAAATGTAACACTTTTACTGATTCTCCCATACTCAGACTAAAAGTGGAGTTTAGAGGTACTGGGTGGAATACTCAGTTGATGTAAATGGGCAGAGATCCACTGAACTAAAAGAATTTGCAGCAGCTGAGGATCTGAATCCATAAAGTTTCCTCTGAGGCAGATTATATTGAGCCGTACTCAGTTTGTGAACAGTCTCTTACAGGAACAGTCCCACTGATTACTCCTCCGAATAACAGCTTACCAGAGTGATAAGGGGTTCGAAGTCCAGCTCATAGTTTGCAGAGGGACGTTAACATAATGTAACATTTGTTCTTTTGCAAGATGACCATCTTTGTAGCCAAAAATCCATTCTTTGGTTTACAGCTCATGCTCCGATTCATAGATTTTAAGGCCAAAAAGGACTTATGATCATCTAGTTTGGCCTTCTGCATAACACAAGTCAGAGAATCTCACCCAATTATTTCTGCATCAAGCCCATAACTTCTGATTGAGCTATAGCATGTCTTTTAAAAAGATACTCAGTCTTTGTATTGAAGACTTGAAGTGATGAAGAATCCACCACATCCCTAAGATGACGGTGCCTCTTAAACATGAGTCTCTTATTTCTAGTCTGACTTTGCCAGTCTATAGCTTCCAATCTCTGGATCTTGTTATGCTTTTTCCTGTTAAATTAAAAGCCATCAAGTATCAGAAATCTCCACCCCATGTAAATACTAGCAGACCCCTGATCATATCACCTCTTACTCTTTTCTTGGATAATAAACTAAATAGATTGAGCTTTTTAAATCTCTCATTATGAGACAAGTGATTCCAGACCTCAGCTCTTCCCTGTGGTTCATTTGTGAACCCTTTCCAATTTGCCAACATCCTTTTTGAAGTGTGGACAGTAGAACTGGACACAGTACTACAGTTATGGTCCCAATAATGCTGTATACAAAGGAAAATGGGCTGATCTGTAACTTTTTTTTCTTATAGAAAATGTTACATTACTACATATTGCTGCAGTTTTTTTATGAAAAGGAATCTCGGTTTATGATAACAAAAACACTAAAGGAACATGATTTAAATACATTGTGGTGAGGGTGGGGGAAACAAGAAAAAAAATTAAAATGAAGACTTGGAAAAAAACCAGAATTCATTTTACAGATTCCAAGTGTAGAACAGTGCCAGATGCCAGGCCATATTGACATTTTACAGATGGAAAAATTGAGTATGATGAGATTCTTCATAAGAAAAAAATTATAATTCCAAAGTCCATTACAGTTGAGAGGTTATAATTACTTTGTACTGCTCACCTAGACATTAAAGATTAAATGCAGAGTTGAGGATATCAGCTAATTTTGCAAGAAAAGATTGAACAAAAGAATTTCAGATGTATCCAAATCACTGTTGTTTTTTTCCAACAGAAACTGCTAAAAACCTACCCTGACTACAAACAAATAACCTCAGTATTTGGTTGAAAGTGACTATGTATTCTCATTTGAATGCAACAGCCCATTACTCCACTTTTTCTAGTTGCCTCCAGAGATAACCTCCTTCCCCATATGACACAGAAAGTTGACCTCATCTAAGGCACTCAAGCAAGGCACCATGATTGAACCACACTGGTCTGTAGGAAGGGTCACAGCTCACTGAATTTGCTCCCTGCCTTAGTGTGCGGGAGCCTGGAATTGCTGACTTCAGGTCATGCTACAAAACCTATTTGTTCTCTGAAGCTTTCCCTGAAGGGGATAGATAAATTGCTGAGACCGAGATGAGAGTCTGCAGGTGATTTTGGGGATTTGGGGGAATCATTCCTGGTTTAGTTGGATGTAATTATGGGATATGATAATATTGGTAAAGGCTCACAAAGCTGGGACTGTACTAATTACCCAAAGTGGGGGGAAATGGGCTACACTTTTGGGCTGGAATTACAAGTCTGGTAGTTATTAGGAAAAAGAAGATGTTCACTTTTCTACATGGGTGACCACATTACACTCCAAGTACAGTAGAAGACATTCAGTTTTCAAGAGAATCTAGGGTCAAATAGCTTTGGCTAAATATTTGTTTCTGGAAAAAAATTGTATGTCAATCTTATGCACGGTATTGGAAGTCAGTTATTGGACTCCTAAAAAGTAGATGGGTAAATAGATGTAACTACAATGCTTAAAAATAAACAAAATCCTATTTTGTTAATCTGTAAACCAATGTGTAAAAGGGCAGCTTCCTCCAGAGAGTCCTCTTATGGCCTGAACTCACTTTGCAGGTCCCCTGCCATCAATCTTTCCCCTGTTTGAGGCTCCCCAGTGAAACTCACAATAGATCAGTCTTGCAGGCCCTTCCGGCATTGGGTTTATATATTTTCCAAAACAGCAAACAACAAGATTAGGCAATTACCCTGTTGGCCTTAGTTTCTGCCTTCAGGATATTGCCTCCAAAGCTACTGACAGTCCAGTAGTTCTTTTCTCTGCAGTTCCTTCAAATCTCTTCCCACTCCCACCACTGTTATTTCCTAATATTATTTATTGGGAATCAGCTGATCTCTGTTCAGGTGTGCCTCCTTTGTAATTAGAGTTGGGTGGCCCCAGGCCCCTAGCCCTTCAAGGACAAGCCATCTTGTTACACAGTGAAACCTGGATTTCTGAAATAATTAAACCAGAAATTAGAACTTTCCCATGTAATCAGTCTTAGTATCTAAGACACTGTTTCAATCAAGCTGCACTGAACAAAAACCTATATAAACTGATATGTTTGTCCAAATACTGACAACTTCACATGCAGAATACAGTTCAATGACAGAACAATTGACATGGTGAAAACACCATGTTAGGGTTTTAAGACCTGACCCAAAGCCCATTGAAGGCAACCTTTAATGTCAATAGCCTTTGGACCGGGCCCATACAAAGAAAAAATAAAAAAAAATCAAAATATAGATTGGATAATCATGTAACCTCCAGAAAGATGTCACCTGTACACCTTATTTATAATACAAAAGAGGGGTATAAATACACCAAAAGAAAACTTATGCCAAGATTCATAAAGGTATTTAGGCTCCTAGAGGCCTTTGAAATCTATGCCTTAAAGTTAGCATTTGCCAGGGGCCAGATTTTCTTCTAATATCCCAGACTAAACCTAAATTATAAGATCAGTTATTGTCAAAGACATATTCTTTGTCCTTGAATATCAATAATGGCAAACATGTTTTTTCCACAATTTTTTCCCATGCATATAACAAATTACTGTAAATGTTTTCAGTTTTAGTTCTCAATTTTTTTCCTTCAACAAAACATTAGGTTTTTATATTATTTTGCAATAGAAATATGTAATTTCACCATAGAAAGCAGTTTCTACATAAAAAGAATGGCAAAATTATTACCCAGACCTAAATCACAGTTTTTCTGATGTCTTTTTCACTATTAAAATTTATATTTGCTGATAGAAATAGCAGAATTTCACCACAGATCATAGGACTAATTTCTTTGCCAATTTACAGAAGACGACAATTTGGGCCTATGATTGCTAATATTGTATTTGAAAATATATTTTCGTTTCACTTGTGAATTTCTTTTTAAGGAAATAATATGCAGGTTTTCAGATAACCAAAACAGGCACTATTATTGGCAGAATTACTGGTGAGACTAAGGAGTGAATTGGTCTACAAGATTAACTTTTCTCTCTTTGTTCAAGGTGATCCCAACATTTCCCCTAGAGTCATATTGATCATCTGCTTGCCCCTTTTATTGTCAGACTGATTATCATGTTCACACAGCTTCCAGAAAGCAGGTTGGCACAAGACATCTTAGCTATAATGAATAAGAAAATGCCAAGCGCCCACCTTCTCTATGTTAGTGCTATGTGATTACTGTGTTACACCATACTTCTACAAATAAAGGATTCTACAGCCTGTTGTAAATCCATGTTATTTCATTTCCTCCAAAGAGAATTCTGCTCTCAGAAGAAACTGAATGTATTGTCACCAGCTGAGTTTACTGAAATGCAGTTAAAAAGAGTAAAAAGTTTTAAAAAGTTCAAAAGAGCAGATATAATCATAAATGTCAAGGCAGATGAACTTGTTCTCCACTCTGTAAAAAACTCTGTCATAACTTCTGAAGCCATTCCATTTTCTTTTTCATAATACTGCAAAGCAAACTAAAATGTTCGATATTCAAGTTCAAATTCCATGTTTTTTTTTAGACAGCTATTCCGCCCCACCTCCTTGTTTTCTCTTTTCTCATTATTTGGCTTAAATGGTATGTCCAACTGGGATGAAGACAGCTGTGTTTTGAGTGGTTCCACTTGCCTTCAATTTATAGTACTGTCCTTATGCTCAGTCCACTCTTGTATTAGTAGTTCCACCACAAATACTGTGAAAGCTGAATGGTACCACTCATTTTTATTAGGCCAGGTCTACACTATCAAGCAACACAGTTATACTGACCTAATCTACAATGTAGACAGTGCTCCGTCGATGGGAGGGCTTTTCTCGTAGACATAGCTATCGCCTCTCGCAGAGGAGGATTAACTATGCCAATGGGAGAAGCTCTCCTGTCAGCGTAGTAACATCTTTACTGAAGCACTACTGCAGCGCAGCTGTACCAATGCAGCTGTGCCATTGCAGCGTTTTAAGTGTAGACTTGCTCTTTTTTTGTCCTTTTTCTATCCATTCTTCTGTAATATAATTGGCTTTGTGCGTGCATGCATGCATTTTACACAGATAACATACACACTCACACTATATGTATACTAGGAATCTCAATGTAGTAATTGCTTTCTAGTATAAATCCTATACTGACTGGCCTTATTACTGTCTGTCTTGCGGATAGGTTTACTGCACTTTCCTATTTTGACTAGTTGGATGGGGAAAATAAATAATTTTCTGAAGGAAACGATATTTTGCAATGAGCTGCATTGTTAATCTAGCACTGACTTAGAATTTCAGAAAAATAGCAAAGGGGCTTTGTGTTGTTGCATATTTTTCTGCAGTGCGCATGTGTGTGTGTGTGTACGCGCACGCCTGTGTGCATACGTATCTCCACACATACATATATCTATGTTTAATAGTAGACCATCAGGTTAAAAATGACAAATTATCTAAAAACATTATCCACCCACTTTACTAACTAACACTTAGATTAAAACCAAAAGGAGTATTTCACCATTTCCAATACTTATCTAGAGTTTTTTGCATTTAACTCAGTCTGGAGAATGAAAAAAAGACTAGTCAATGTCACTTTCTGGGACAAATTCAGATGTGAGTCACTCTAGAGAGAACGTAAAGAAAGCCTTAGTCTAATAAAACGATCAATGCTCATGTTACATAAGCTTAGACTCCTTCTGTACTCTCCCTTCCTGAACTACATGTAACTTACATAGCCTGCTTACACAGCAACTCTAAATTTGGCCAATTTGTTCTGAGTGAGGCCACGTCTATACGACGCGCCATTTCGGCGCGTTAAAATCGAAAGCTCTGGGTTCGATATATCGCGTCTCGTCTAGACGGGGATATATCGAACCCAGAGCGCGCTTACATCGATTCCGGAACTCCACCAAAACAAACGGAGTTCCGGATTCGACTTTGCGAGCCGCGCACATCGATTCGGCGTGGTGAAGACGGGTGAGTAACTCGATTTTAGATATTCGATTTCAGCTACGCTATTCCCGTAGCTGAAATTGCGTATCTAAAATCGAATTTCACGCGTCGTGTAGATGGGGCCTTAGTGAAAGGAACAAACAGGACTGGCTCCAGGCCTCAGCACACCAAGTGCGTGCTTGGGGCGGCATGCCATGGGGGGGCACTCTGCCGGTTGCCAGGAGGGCGGCAGGCGGCTCCGGTGGACCTCCGGCAGGTGTCCCTTGGAGGGTCCGCTGGTCCTGCGGCTCCGGTGGAGCATCCACGCCTGCGGGAGATCCACCGGAGCCGCGGGACCAGAGGACCCTCCACAGGGACGCTTGCGGGAGATCCACCAAAGCCACACGACTGGCGAGCGGCAGAGCGCCTTCTGCGGTGTGCTGCCGTGCCTGGGGCGGCGAAATGGCTAGAGCTGGCCCTGGGAACAAATCTACTTGAGACCAAAGGACTGTCTTCCATCATCTTCTCCATTATCTCTGAATTTAGCCCTCTGTTTCTCATGCACTAGAATAATGTTGCAATATTTAAATCCAAGGAGAAAAGTATTCTCATTTTAAAAGAATAGAAACATTTCATTAATAACAGATTTAAAAAACAAAAAACAACAAAATAAACCCTGCATTTGGGGTGTAAACTATCTGGCCATGACTCTTTAAATGTTTCATGAATATATTCTGCGATCAAACTGTTTCACACAGAATCTTGTGTAACTAGAAGAATCAACATTGCTCATAACATCACTTAGACTGAATCACAAAATGCTAACCACCATGGAAACACGACATTTGTGTTGACTTTTATGTTTTAATACTGAAATAAGATTAAACATTTTGTGAAGTGGCACTAGAAATCTCTTCCAAAAACAAAGGAAAGCAAAGTTTGGGAATTGGACTCAAGGAATTTGCCCATACCTTTTTGGGGAAGGATGGAGGGTGAAAGAATAGCAAAAATTTCTACTGATCTGTTTCTACATTAAAATTCACATCCACAGCAGGATGTAGGGTACCTCCTCCCCCCGCATTTAAGTCTCAGAATTCCATTCCAATGATAGATTTCCCCATTTCCAGCTTTCCTTTTCTGGTATTTTTAATGAGTTCATGAATCTCCACGAAGAAACTAGATGGTATAGTATACTCTAACCACAGTTTCTTGCTTTCAGTTTTATTATTGATGATGAATTACTTTGCTTGAGTGTCAATATGAACATTTGCCTTAGTTTATTTGAAGGAGCATTTGAACTTTTGTATTGAAATATTTGTCCCTTTTTTTAATACAAAGTTTTTTTTTTAATCATTTGACATTTTATAGGCAAATATATAAAAAAGCCTTTCAAAACAAAAGAGTAAAAATACCCTTAAGCAATTCAAGTTATTCATATCTATTTTGGTATGAAACTATCCAATTTCTGAACTGCTTAAGATCGTTAAAATATAACACCTGATTAATTATTACAACAAAAATAAACTCTAGCCAGATTTCCTTCTAGCCAAATCCATGATAGCACTTCAGTCACGTCAGAGTCAGCATTTAAGACCTTGATCATGCAACCTCTTCTGTATGGGGAGGAACCTTTTTCATTGTGATGCCCTCTTGAATTAACATGGTTTCTTCATGGGTATAAAGATCTGCCTGTATCGAGAAGCTTTCAGAATCAGGGCTTAAGTGAGGCTTCTTGTTGGAAAGAAGCATTATCCTGTTGCAGGGTAGGAATATATGGAGTTCCCACCATTTGCATTAGAGTATTGTTCTCTTCAGTCATTCCAGGAGCAGCTAGACAGCATCTGAAGCAGTGTTTTTACCCTATCACAGATATTTTCACCTTTCTCTGCACTAACAGGTATTGCCCTCCACCAGAGTCATTGCACTTGTTTAATTAGAAAATGCAAGGTTGCACCGGTTTAGTTCAAGTGGTGCAGCTTTGTGTGGCTTACAGAGCTCTGCCTTGCCCTGTTAAATGCATTCAAGTGTGGACATAATTGAGGAGACTGGTCTCTGTAATATACAGTCAATCTCTTCTTCGCTGTGTGTCTCAGGTGGAGCTGGATGAGGTGGTTTCTGGATAAATGATTGGAGGAGAGGAGTAAACAACTATCTCGCACTACAAGCAGGGTCTAGGGTTGAGGAAGGATAGAATTAAGGGGAGACAGAAAAGCAGGAGACAAAATTCAAAATCTCCTTGCTGTCATACACAGACTTCCACAAACCCATCTGAAACTTCTCAGCTTTCTTCAGCTGTCAAACTCATTTTTCTGGTTCTAGTGATTACACTATGTGACATCTCTATTGCATTGTGTGATATATCTCACCCCTTCATGATACATGGCCCATAGACGTTTGCATTTTTAGGGCCTGCTCCTGCTCCATTTCAAGTGAATGGAGTTTTGCTATTGACATCAACAGCAGCACGATGAAAGCCCTAATCTGAGCATTTAAATGGCTTTTACAAAAACCTCTTCACTCTCCAACTATGAAGTAGGTCTTGTTTCCATTTTACATTTGGGGAACACTGAGGAAGGATCAGTGGGCAACAGCCAAATGGGACAAATGCCCAGTTTTGCCAAAAAAGAGTGGTGCAATCCCTAGCAGGACACAGAGGAATATGCAGGCAGGGACCTGTGCAGAGGGAGGGAGGACTTGGGCATGTGGCTTGGGCCAGCCCCGCATGGGCCTGGGGGGTGAGCAGCTCGGGCCAGTCTGGGGGGCAGAGTGACTTGGTTTGGACCCAAGCAGGGTGGGGGCAAATGGCTTGAGCCAGCCCCATGCGGGGGGTGGAGGGAGGGGAGATAAGGGGACCTAGGGCTAACTCCAGTTGGTGTTCCCTTTTGGGAAAAAATGGTCACCCTATATTTAATTGATTTTTAATTCATGACTTCAGATGCAAATACAGACCAAACTTGGTGTTTGCTTTTCCAAGAGAAGTCATGGGGTTGATTTTAATTTTCAAAAATGTGTGAGGACATTTTTAACCATTTAGTTGGGTATTTAAAAAATATTAAAATCAAATGGTAAATGGACCTGCTGTTAACTAAATGCCTCCTTTTTTTCATTACAGCCTTAAAGGCTTGATCCTGCAAGGTGCTGTGTTCCTCCTGAAAAGCATGCTAAGCAGGAGGGGAGGGTGCTCAACCTCAGTCACATTAGGCAGTCAGCAGTTTGTAGGATCAAGTTTTTGGAGGCAGGTATCCTAGTAGATGGAGCAATAAATGAACTCAGGAGAACTTCATTTCTGGCTCTGATCCTTATGATCCTTAGTAAATTCACTTCACTTCCTTCCCTGCGCCTAAGTTTGGACATTCTAAAACGGGGATAATGATACTTCTTTTGTAAAACACACTGAGATCCACTGATGAAAGTGCTATTTAAGAGCTATATTTACATAAGTATTTTTATCATTAAATTAGCAGTGGCAGCAATTCCTAAAAAACTTTCAAACGTGGTATCTCATTTGCTGGGATTTGCATTAGCAGTTTGATCGTGTGCCCATCAAACTGTGAATTTCTTTAGAGGGAACAGAGAATAGCTCGTCTCCACAGTCTATTATAATTACCACCAAACTGCACAAGAAACTTGGCAATTTTGAATTTCATAACACCCATGACTGACATTCCTAATTAATACTATTGTTTTTGTCTTCTGGCTGAATTTCCTGAATGCCAACATGCATAGCATACACTAAAAACAGACATTAAAGAAAACAACATCAATGTTAATCTCTAGCACAAATATATCAAATGGCTCAGTGAAGTGTATAGAGTAGGGATGCTTCCCTATAAATAATGGATCATTGCAGCCTGACCATCTTTATCCTCCTATGCTAATAAGATGATAATCTTTCTCCTCCTGTGTCCTTCCTTTTAAATTTCAGTGCTGCATTGGTTAGAGTGCATCTCCAGCTCTTTTGGTTGCCTCCCTTTTAAATTTATATATGAAAGAAACTTCCAAAAGAGAAATTTTAAAGAGGTACTGTGGAATATAATGCAAAACGTTCTGCTAAGAATCAGTTCCCGATTAATTTCTCCTTTTCCTCTCTGTCCTTTTCCTGTGAATCTGAGAAAGGGTAGACTCAAATGCTTAAGTACTTGGTTCATGTTGGTTCGCTTAGTCATCAACTTGTTCAGACTTTGGCCTAGAATTCAGGATGGAAACCATCATGGAAGCAGACTCATTGGTCCCAGGTCAGCAAAGCATTTAAACATGGTGAAATCTATCCCTGCTCAGCAAGGCACTTACACCCACGGCTAATTTTAAACACATGCCTGGAGTGAAGTATGTGCTTTGCTGAATATGGACCGGCTGCTAACTCAGGGCCTTGGTGAAATATCAATGGCTTGCAGAAAACAAGGCAGGATTTAAATGAGAAATGGGAGGTCCGTTTTGACAAAACGAGAACCAACCTGAATTTTTGCCCAAACTCAAACAGAGGATATGTTTAGACAAGCAGTTAATTCGTGGCAAGATGGGGAGTAAATCTACCCCACACTATCCAATATCCACATGGACCTGGCTACCCACACACTGAAGTACTGCAGTGTTTATTGACCTACTCCTCTTTCAAAGTGGGATAGTTCAAAGCACATTAGGGCACTTTTCGTGTATGGTTGCAGGGTTACAGTTAGTGTGCCACACACTAGTATGAGGCAGATTTGCAGACCAGCAGTTACAAACTGTTTGTATAGACAAGCCCAGAGTCACATTTTTGGATTTGAAAAAAAGGTCTTCATTTCTACATGGTTAAGACTGGACTGGGATTCAGTAGATTGAGGTTTAATTCCCTGCTCTGACTTACAGCATGACAAACCACTTACTCTCTATTTGCCTAAGCTACTCATCTATAAAACAATTGGTTTCAATGGAGTTACACTGCCATGAAACTGGAGTAATGCAGGAGAGAGTCGAGCCCATGCATTCTACACCTAGGGCAAAGCAACAGTTGTCTCTGCAAAAATTCCTGATCTAGAAGAGTTATTCTGATAATTTATCAGCTATCAGTAGCACATAGAAACAGGATGTGACTCAAGGCTGGGTTTCTTTTCTCATTTTATTGCGTTGGAAAGAACTCCAATAGTAGAGCCACTGCTGCTGCTGATTTCCTGATGTAAGAAGGTTGCATAAAGCATTTTTGCATGCTTATTTGAGCAGAAGTTCCAGATTTCTGGATTACACACTCACTGATTAAATCCAATTCTAGACTACAGTGTGTTTGGTTCAACAGCCCGTCTGACTAGGGACCTAGCAGTGAGTGCACTCATTCAGACAGAGGGTGTGTGCGAAAACTTCTTCATTGTCTCTCTCCGCTATTTCTAACTCTGTAGACTGCATTTCACTTTCTCACTTACATACGGACCAACAACAACAACAATTAGAATGATATGGCTTTGGAATGACGTTCAGAGACAGACAGAAACTGCTGGGTCCTATTCTGCTGTTCCGTGAATCTAATGCATACATAATTAATTGTGAAATAGGCCCCTCTTCTTGCCCCCCCCTCCAGCACACACTCATCACATTATAGCATTAAAAACCATCAAACATATTTAATCTGTGCCACTATTTCAGATCTCTCTCCTTGTATATCAAACATTATGGCCACCCACAGATTTCTCTGAGTGTTTCCCTCTTTTCACAAATTTAGTCATTTTCCCTCTAAATCCTGAGTTCAAAGACCCAAAGCCCATATGCATCATTAGCCTCTTTTGGCTGTAACATTATCTGCATCAGAGTGCAAAGAGCCTGGAAGAGGCTACAGGCCCCTAGTGGCCACATGTTTGATGGTGTGTAGTTTGGGAGTAAAGTTTTATTAGAGGAACTTCTTTACAAATCCTGCTCAGTCCTATGGTTTCATATCACTAGATTCTTAGAGAAAATGACATTGTTTGAACATTTTTCTTGTAGAACTGTGACAAGCCAGAATATGTGGCAATTATGATGGTGAGTGTCTTATTATTCCTTTTATCACTTGACATTTTCTACCCTTCTATTTCTTTCTTGACCTTACCATATCCACAGCCTCCTTTCTGCAGATTCCTCTGCAAAACTCAGTGAAACTGACATCAGTCTCCCTCTTCTTTTTGGACACAGTAAGAGCTATGGCAGATATACTTACAGGAGGTACAGAGGCAGAGTGCCCCTTTTACCCTCTTTTGTAACTAAGTCAACTGAAGTGGCAGAAGTGATGCTGAGCACAGGAATGTATGCTTTCTTAGCATACTGGAGGGAAAGAAAATTGCAATTCACAATAGTTCAACATTGGTGCAGGTGGCAAAGAGAGAGAAACCCAGACAATTTACTGCACCTCATGAGGATTAGTTTACAGTAGAACTGAGAGACACTTAAATCCCAAATTGCAACAAAATTACAATTACAAATCATAATAAAAAAGCTGGTACTTGTACCCTCAAAATAACCCCCATGGATGAAACTGTGATCAAAAATAGCAGCTGCTTCTCTGTCCCTTCCACTCTTCATCGGTCTACCTTTTCTCTTTTTCTCCCCATCTCCATCTTGTCTCTCTGACACTCTCTATTTTCAACTGCCCTTACCTTTTATAAAAGCATGTTTTTGAATTTATCCAAAGGACAGCCATTTTTGGTCCTACATTCATTCGTCTCTCTTCCAACTGTGTTTGCTTGTGTGTTTCTGTGTTACAAGATGACAGAATTTGACTGTAAAAAAGATACCCTGCAGAATGATGTGAAATCCTCACCTAGTTATAGGTAGCACATGAGAACAATTGAATAAGGGATGACTTCAGAGAACTGAGTATTGTAGTGAAGACTGGGACAATGCAAATATGGATCTTCAAGAACATTCTTCACTGCCAGGTGAAAATAAACATGAGTGAAGAGAGAAAGCAACTGATTGAGAGAACTGCTGGAAGGGCCATTTGTGTGAAGAGAAGACTTGGAAATTCACCGAGCACTGAGGCTCTTTTTGTGATAAAATGGCTGGATTAGAAGGGGCTCCAGTTAAAACCATTCTAATCCAGTTTTAGCATACTTAATAGGATGGGGGCATCAAAAGAGCTTTCACTTAAATAACCTGACAATCATCTCCAACATACAAAACAAGACAGGTGATGGAGTTGTTCCACAACGGAAGAAAAACTATAAGAAAAGGAATATTCACCTACCAAAGAGTCCGTAGGAAATAAGAAGGGTTTTAAATCAGAATTGTGTAGCAGGTGGCCTTAAAAAAAGACCTAAGAGAGATAATGGACAGCCTCAGACATGAAATTTGCAACACAATAAGACTTCTACAAAGGACAACATGATTTTGAGCTGGAGAAACACAGACACTGAGGAGCAAGGAAGAGCGCCCTCATAACAGAACTCAGCTCCTTGTGACGTGAGAAATCATTGCACAGGTAGCCACATCCTTATCTCAGTGCATGGGCATGAATTTATAGTAAGGCCAGTAAAGTTACTGCAAAACTGATCTGTTTGCATAAGACATTCCGCTCTAGTGATGGCTGCACAATATCTTTTTCTCCAGGAAACCACCACCAAAACCACCTGAGAAATAAGAAACAAAAATAAATAAAACTTAGCCAATATAGTCCTCTCAGATGACCTTTGTGCTTAACTGTAAATATACAGCACAGATAGCATGGTGATAGAGACACTAAAAATGGGTAATACAGATTAATCTATTCTTCACTGTTTTAAAACGTTAATCAAAACTGTCCATAGGAAATTCCTCTAACTGTTAATGTACAATGTCATTCTAGAAATGCAGCACAATTACTTACAGTTCTTTAGCAGGCACATGTTTAACTTAGTATTTGTATTAAAAAAAACCAAAACAGTTCCACTGGGCCATTTTCAGGATGCAGCTTTGCTAAGCTCTATCTAAATACTGTACTTGCTTACCCACTGCAGTTTGCAAAGCTTTTTCAGTTCACTTATTACACTGCTTCTTCCATTTCGACATGCTTGTGGCAATTCAATTTCCATTTGACTGTGCTACAGCTGCAGCAATATGTGCAATCAGCTTGGTATCTCTTCTGCTATATTTTATAACTCAGTAATATGATCTCTCTCAAGACACCCTGTTCATCTCAGTCTTGTTCACCCTTGTTGGCTCAGTCTATTTCTCAAAAGATAATTCATGACACAAACTATAGAGCTGTTTGCTTTATCAGTTTAGCTTCAGATTAGTTATTTAAGAATCTTCTCTCCACCGTGTACATAAAAAATAATGAACCATGGTAAACAATGTATACATTATTTCCAAACATGGCAAAGCACTGCAATAAATCTGAGTTTTCTTCACAGTGTGACAGAAAAACTCAAACTAATACTAAGAGAATGATTTAATAAGCCAAAAAAAATGAATCCATCGTAGAAGAAGGTGTTTATTATTCACTTCTGGATAAATATACCTTTCAGACTTGAGAGCCATGATTTCTTTCTTTTTTTTTCTTTTGGTTCAATGTTCTCATGTGAGTGTCAGTTATGATAATACAGGCTGATGGTCAGGTCTGAAATGTCATCAAATTCAATAACAGTCACTGCAGAACGATCCATCTGTGTGATGTGACAGTTAAACACTGTCTGTTCTCATAATAGCGGTACTTTATGGAAAATCTAGGCTTTTAAAGAATTATTCATTTAATATGGTCTGTTTGAAAGCATCAGTTTCTAGAAAACCCACAGCAAGACAATTGTGCTTAGAGGGATTATGCCTGCAGCATCAAACAGCTATTGAAAACTGTGCTGTCCCCAACAATAATCACAAGTGTAGTAAGACCAGGGGTCTCTTCCACAGTGGGAAATTTTCAGGCCAAAGGGAGCGCTTCCCCATTCAGTCTTCTGACTGCATAATCATCCAGCAGAAATATAGATAAGAAATTCATCACCACACAAACTGGGAGACATGATTTGGCCATCACCTCTACATTTCATCTGATGTCTTAGAGAAAGCGAAGTCACAGGAAGTCACCAATGGTGGTTCTTCTCCTAGATGAATAGTTTGCCTTCTCACTAAGATTGGCCACAGTTGTCTTGCATGTGTTTGTGTGTTTATGGATTTGATCTTGAGAACTGTTGCAAATTCATAATTCCCACTGACTTCAATTGTGCCTGCAGGTCCTCAGCAGTTCTCAGAGCCATAGCCTGCACTGCATGTAAAAATTAGGGGCAAGTGAGCCAAGATCAGTGTAGCTCCTACAAACCAAATGGAGGCTACAGCTAACCAGGCCAACCTGCTACCCACAGACCATATTCAAGTTTTGGCTACAGCAATGAAGACGGCTTTTGAATTTGATTTATGGATGTTTGTCACCTCTGAAAAGTAGACCATTTTTAGTAAGAGGCCTAAATATAGATTTAAGAGATTAACTCTGAGCTCCTAGTTCTGCATATTTTGTCCTGCCATTTTTCTCATCTTTTACATAATAAATAGTAATGATAAAAAGGGTTTTTTTCATAGAATTTAGAAACATTTAAACTCTGAACATAGAAATTAATCCTTTGCTCTTGCAGTCCAGTAAATAATCACAAATGGTTGTTATCTAGTCACTTTACTAATGGATTGTGTCCATTTTGGGAAAACACTGCAAATAATTATAATGTACAATTCATCACCTCTCCTCCTCATCTATTCTCAGCCTCTTTTCTTTTTTTATCCTTCTCCCTCTGACTGCCAGCTGCTGTTACAAATGTCACTTTCTGCCAGATGTGTTTATAAAGGGCCTCAATTAGCATTAATCCACAGATGAGACAACAGTAGAGGTGACTGTAAGAATCCAGAGTTTGGAAATGTACAAGAGACCTAATGAGACACTTTAGCTCATGAACAATAGGCTTTACCATGAAATGACCCACTTCTTGCACATGAGCATTTGATCTGCCTGATTCTGTCTAAATGAAGTAAAAGCAAACCAAATAGCTACTATTCAAGCTGACAAGGTATTAGAACATGGTAATCAGGCATCTAGAGCTCAATCCTGCAGCAAGATGAGCAGTCATGAGAGGAATGTGTGTACCTGCTAGGTTTCTCACACACAATCAGCAATTGCTCAGGCAGCAGCTGCTCCATATATTAACAGTGCATTATGCACTATTTGATAAATCAGCACCTCTGCCCACACTTTCTTGTTTGTGGCATTTAAATGAGGATATTGCTGGAGAGCAAGAGCCATTCTACAGGCTTCAGCAGGAAGGATAGTCTAGTTAAATTCCTGACTCTGCCACAGACTTCCTGTGTGACCTTGGACAAGTCGCTTAATTTCACTGCGTTTTTTCATTAGTGCAAGAGCCACTCAGGTACTATAGCGATGGGGAATATTGATGCACCTAGAAGATCAATAGAAACACTAAAAAGAAAGTACCACTTCAGGCACACTGGAAAACAGTCTCAAAAACTGCTTAGATCCTTGACTTAACTCTAACTTGACAGCATCCCACAGTAATGGTGCACAACATTCCAGGGGCACAACTTTTCAAGAATGTTATTTTTTTTGTTTTATTTTCCTTTGTGCTCATTTACATTATGGGGACAATTAACATACATATATTATGCTTGGTTGGCTGGAATTAAATATGGGAATTTCTAATGTCAGTGTGTGGGAGAAAGATAATGGCACAGTATATGAAAACTGAAGCCCAGAAAATGCAGGACTTGGCTCTGATCTCTCTCAGTTTTAAACTGGTGTGACTTCATGGACCGTTATGGACTTACTGCTGAATTCTGCCTATGTTAGATGAGAATCAAACCAGCAAAGATTTTGTACCATTACGTTAGAATACTGTGATAGTTCTAATAAAGGACTGAGATTTAAAATGGTTCCTCCTCAACACCTGAAAATACAGAGATAATTAAACTTGATTTTTCAAGTGTTCTGCCTTCATAATGAAGTCTAATGAATTCAGCATTAAACACTTAACAACAGGTGTGTTTACATTAGGAGGCCAGGCTTTGTAGATCCAAACAGCAGCTGCAAAGCCAAGCCTTCCTAAGGTGCACTAAACAGGAAAAGGCCTCAAAGGAACTGAATCCTGCAACAGTTGCCCTGTTAAACTAGCACCGCTTACACTCAGTATCTGTCTAGGTACTGATATGGTCCTGAGCATCTCCCAAGCATTAATGGATTTATTCTCAACATACATGTGAGGGAGGGAAGTGTTTTATCTCCATACCACAGATGGAGAACTCATGCACAGATTAAATAACTAGCCCAAGATCACATAGCGAGCCTGTAGCAGAACCACTAATTGGAGCAAGACCCATACCAATGCCATAACCATACGACCTTCCTCTCAGCTATATTAAGGAAAAACCTGATTGTTAGCTGTGCGAAACACCACTGTGTATTTTCTCTATATCTTCTGCTTTCCCAAAAGCCTTCACAAAATATGATCTGAGTTGAATAGGAGAGTCAGAACATGGGACTCTCTTCTAGGACTCTCAGAGCGTGGGACTCTATCATATAGTGAGATGAAGACTGAAGTGAGGAAACACAGCCCACGGTGCTTCAAAGGTAGCTGTCTCTGCAGAGAAGGGAGAAGCTATGAAGTGGTCCTGCAGGGGGGAAAACAGAGCCTCTGCAGCTGGTGGCAATGGCAGTGAACTCTCCTCTCACCAGCTGTGGCATTATTTTTTCCTGAGTGGGAGAACAGGATCCTATCACTCTTGTCCCTACTTCTGCTATATGAGAAGGGATGGGGTGGGGCAAGATGTCAGCACTAGTGTCTGTCTCACCCACTCCTCCCATTAATCCAGGATTTAGGGGGTTGGTAAGTGCATAGTCATGGTCACTATTTTGGCCAGTGCACTGTGGACTGAACTGTGGATCTTCAGATCTAAAAGCATGAGCTGCTGCAGCTTGAGCTAAAGATCCAAGTCTGTCTAGCTGATGTTGTGACAGATCCATACACTCTGCAGATCAGACACAAACGGGACCTGTAACATACTCACCAGCAGGTTACATATACTTGATCCTCCTAGGTTGGCTCCCAAGGCCCTTGGCACTGCTGGTCCAGTTCCAGTACAGCTGAAGGGCCTTGTTCTTGTCATCTGGGCTACTTTCTATTGCATTCCTTAGGAGCCCTTTCCCCCAGCAATGACATCTTACAGTGAGCTTGCTCTGAGTTCCTAAGTGACTCCGACCCTCAAGTTAAAAATGAGCACACCTTCCCTTCCATCCCTCACAATCACAGCCTATATATGGTTACACTGCACTGGTTGTATTAATCCATCTTAATATATAGCATATACCAGTAATTAGAGCCTCATTCAGTTCATTTATACCTAATTTACTTCATGTTATGCCTATTTCACACATTATTTACTTTATTAAGTTGATTTTTGCAACATTCCCTTATAAACAAAGTCACTTGTGAAAACTCATTGAGACAGGAATAGCTTTCACTTAACACTATGCTGAAAGATTGTGTTCCTAAAAGTGAGGGCCTACAGAGTTGGCTGGAAACATGCATTCTACAGGCACAGCGACCTCCATTAATCAGGTACCATTTATGAACAGATACTAAACTGGAGTATCTGAAATGTTGCAATATTACCCCTTACTTAGAATATGAGACTCTGTGTAGGTTAAACCCACATGGTTCTGCCAATGCATCTCAATCCTGAACTACAACACTTCTGCGGGTCAACTCTTGGCCCCCTTATGAGGTAATATTGCCAACTGTACTAACGTAGTATAATGGCTTTGTTATCTGAATAAATGAAGACTAGGAGGCAATCATCAAATATCCTAGGTGGAAGGACTCAAAGATACAGTCTTAATCAATCAGAGGGTTTCCTTAGGAAAACACTTGATATACATTTGTTTATCTGGGGATGGAGCGGTGGTGGTGAGCCTCAAAGCAACGAGCATGCACCCATACACAGTACCGATAACACACTGTAGCTAACATCTTGTTCTCCAAAATCTTAGTTTTCAGTATAAGTAAAGGAAGTCTCTATATGCTGTTGTGAAGAAAACCGTAAAAAAATGTGAGAAAAATGGCTTTCATGTCATTGGGAAAAAATGAGACATGCTCTTGAGTTCGCTAACATGAGGGAACTACCTGGCAAGGTAAAATCCTAGTGAAGACAAGGTGGTTTGTTGTTTTCACAGTTGTTAGCTGGTCTAGTTAAAGACTATGGGACTGCCTAGGATTTACCTTGTGTTAGCTAACTTGAGCTAAGCAGGGCTGGCTCTAGGCACCAGCATTCCAAGCATGTGCTTGGGGCGGCACTTTTCAAAGGGCGGCACTCGCTTTTTTTTTTTTTTTTTGAATTTCAGTGGTGGCACTCCACGCTCCCCCCTCTTTTTTTTTTTTTTTTTTTTTTGCTTGGGGCGGCAAAAAACCTGCAGCCGGCCCTGGAGCTAAGAGCATACCTTTTGAGAGAAGCTGAAAAAATAGCTCTCAGAAGTGTAAGGATGTCTCATTCATTTCATGTAAGTGTTAATCCAGATGCTCAGTGATGGTAATTGGCAGAGTAGGCCTCTTTTTGGTGCCACATATGGATGATGTTTGAAGATACCAACACTCTGACACTCCAAAGAAAGAAGGCCAACCCTAAGGAGTCGAGCAGAGGCAATGGTCATACTGCAGCTCCACTCAAGCTCAAGCAGCCGTTGAAACTCAGAGTCATGTGATCATATTATAAACATGTGCACCATTTATAGTGAGTAGCCTCTCATTTTGGTGACTCACATACACAGAGCTTATTTTGTGGGTGGACTTCAGGAGAATATCACCACCTCTCCAATCTCAGCATGGGAACAAAGGCATTCTCATTAGAACTTATTCCCCCTTCAATGTGACTAACAACCTTCAGGACATGTTACAAACTAAGACTCTTTCGGGGGTGGGGGCGGGGTGTTTAGTGGTCATAATCTCAGTTTTGCTGGTATGAGGAGGTTTTAGCATCATCATCGGGTCAACTTGAATGACTCTCTTACATGGTTTTTGATATTTAAGCGTCCATATGCTTGAAAATAAGTAGAGGTGAATTGTTGCACCTGAAATATATTAATAAAGGGACTAACTAGGTTACAGTGTGTTCAGGAAACTAAAATATACTGAAAACATATTATTGATTGAATAAATATGCTCCAAGTCAGACACCACTTCATACACATCTGTTTTACTAAATTTGTTTTCATTATGCACTATATCAGTATAAAACTAGCACACCGTACTATATGCCTAATTTAATTTTCTTAAGAGTTCTCATCTAACATTTGAAGGACACTTGCCCCCTCCTCATACCCGCCCCCAAAGGAATCCTATTCAGATTGTATGAGCACTGTACGCTGTATTAGCATTGTGTTTTCATTGTTCAATTGTTCTGGCATGTTCTACTTACAGATTCAGTTTCTGAAGGTAAGATGGCTGAGTATGATTAATCAAAAGCTATTTGTTGCAGTAGCCAATGGAAGGAACAGTGCTAAGCATTTTTCAAAAATGAATAATATCCCAGGTAGCTGGCACCTGCATGTGAAGTGAAGCATTACAAACAAATGAGGAGTAATAGAGCTTACTGTGCATAAAATGTTATTGTTTTATAAAAAAGTGCAGAATAAGCAAGCTTGAAGTAATCACCCTGAGCACTTCAACCACCTAAATAACCTTTAAACTTCCTAAAGTCCTACAAAGGAACATGACTGATTAACTTCCACAGAAGTTATAAAGGAGAATGAGATTTATATATATTTGAAAATATATTAGGATTTTATTCTTCCTCTAATTTTGTAAACTCAGTATAGTGAAGTATCACCTGTTACTGTAACAAAGATGACTTCATTACTTTAACAGTCTGGATCTTGCAAATGTGTTTCCCTGACTTCATCAGTACTTGAAGATATATTCTTCAGAGGTTTAGGGATTTGCCAAATTAATGTCCAGAGACTTGTTCTTATTTTTTAAATGCCAAATAATTTCATCCTTTAAATAGCTCCACAAAGTACCTTTCAATATCTATCTTGATAACAACCTTAGAGTTCATAAAGTTCTCTGCTTGGAATCTGAAATAACTGGCATAAATTAGGACTTTTAAAAGAAGTGGAGTCTATTTTCTATTAGAAGTTATACTTTAGCCTTTAATCAATTTTCCTCTTTTGAAAGAATTTGGGTGAATGAATATACACTCTAGCATACATGCACAAAATCTGGGTCAAGCGCTATTACTAGTACTGAAGAATATTGTGGTCTCAGAATACCACATGTTCATCTAGTCTGAATTTTAAACCGCTTCTTTAATTTAATAGCTCAGCATCCACTATGGGTTTGTATACCCAGCAAAAACTTTCAATTAAAATTGCATTCTGTGATCCATTAGGGAGGTGTAAAATAACCTTATGTAACATCTGATTGCTTTAAAACAATGAAACAAACTTTATATTAACATCGAAATATTTCTTTCATTTCCACCATCTCGAAAGGATCTTTAAGATAAAATCATTGTGGTATTAGTGCATAAGTAGAAGAGGACAACCAGCTGAGTCCTTTTATTGGGCAAAAAAACCTGATACGATCATAGTAATTCCCAGAGTAAAAAAGGTGTCACGTTAGATTAAATAGTTTGTGGATTATCGCTACAGTCCATTTCAGTGGAATGACTAATCTATTTAATATACAAGAGACTAGTGAGGGGGAGGAGACGGGGCCTCTAGAGCCCCCAGTAACTCCTAACTTTTCAAACTGATGCATTTGGCTTTAGTTGTGAGGCTACCTTTAACCTCTGTCAATATGTGGTTTCTGGGTAGAAATATAACTTCTACTCAACAGTTAATTTCTCTTTAGGCAGAGATACCAAGATGATAATGGCCAATTTATTCCATCAATACTAGGTCCATTCCCAGACAGATGTTAGACTTTGACATTACACAAAGATGAGGCTGAGTTCATCAGGGGATGATCTCCAATAGTGAAGAACAAACATCCTTTGCCAATACGGCTGGATGAATCAGTGGCCTTCAGTAGAGTTAAAAGTAAGACGCTGGCCTCTTTGTGAAACCTGGACAGAGTCACTAAGGTTGTATTAAGTTGTCTTCTGTGATTCCTTTCAGAGAGATCTCAAAAAAACAAGTTAAACAGATACACTTCTTTCCCATGAAGCACCTTCTACAGAATGGCACAAGGCTCAATCTTGTCCCTGCCTACTGACTATCTACATCAGAACACTAAGTCTGATGATGAGATGGTATGTGTTTAAATGCCATCACAATATGCTCATAACAATCATTTCCTTCACGTCAAGAGAAGACAACTTTATCACTCTGTCACTCCAGTGTTTGGATAAAATAAGTATTTTGTTGAAAATCAATTGTCTCAAGCTTAACCTGGACAAGAGTAAACACAAGCTGTTAGGAAGAGGGACACACTTTAAAGAACTAAGAGAAACCCTGACCATTTCTCTACAGCCAGATTCAAACAGATGGTCCTTCTTGACCCAGAGCAGTGCAGCAAGACCTGCAGGAGATGTTAAAAGAAATCCAGGGTTGGCAAAACCATGTGGACACAAAACCATGTTGGAAAACCCTGTACCCCTAGTTTTTAGTCTTTAAAGCCATCTGGCTGCTCAGAAGACTGCTGCACTCTCTCTCCTCCTCCATGCATCCCTTTTGAGAATACAATGCTCAACAGACACATTGCTGTTGATGGAGAAACTCTTAAAAGTTGTGAAGTTGTGGGTTGTGTGTCTTTGGTGGCAGTTCCTCAGTTCTGGAATTCCCCACACAAAGTAAATACTCCTGATTTACACCAGTGTATTTAGAGAAGAATCATGCCCTGGGTGCATAGGCATAAGGACCATGGAATCACTAGACATAGCTAGGTTAAGTGGACAAACATTTTGGGGAAACTCATTCTTCTCCTTGGAATGTTGAGGCCAAGTTTACTTGACACCCACTTAAATAGAGCTGAAGTCACAGAGCTACAATCCCATGAAACTCTGAGAAGGGAGCCTTGCCAGTTCTTTCACTTTTGTAAATAATGTACCAGAAAAAGAAAACAAAACAAAGAAAACCTCCTTTCACATTTCCCCACTACAAAGTGAAAGACCTGAAATGTGCGCAGACTGAATGCTAGCAGAGTTAAACACTTATGTCACTGTACAAGTGACTTACATTAAAATGTAGCTATCTTACTTATAAAATTAAAGCAGATTTTTAAAAAAGGTCTTTTTAAAAACAATTCACGACCATTTTGCTGTGGGAAGATTTGGATGTTTATCATGTTGATTGACATTTGGGGCTTGATTTGCATTCAGCATACTCAAAATGCTCTAACTAAAAGGAGAGAAAGGCTTTTGTTCTAGAACACAAAAGTATCAGACTGTACACACACTCACACAATGATGTATTGAGAAAGAAACATTCTGCATGATTGTTTATTTAAGCAGGTAGCAGCACTAAATATGTTTTCCTGTAATATTACCCTGGGTATGAAACATCCCTTTTCACACTTAAAAATCATTCCTAAAACTGAAGAATGAACTGATTTCTTTTTCATCATTATTAGTTACTCCATGTTTAATTGAAGGAAGTTGCTTCTTATTTTTCTGCCTCTGCATTTACAAAAAGTGGCACCATTCTACTCCCAACCTCTTTTCCACAAAGTGCTTGTGAACATTTTGGTGTCAGGATGATGAAGTACCGCCTTTTCGCCTTCTCTCTTTATAAAGTAAGCAACCTCAAATGCACCACACTACATATCTGCCTCTGGCGAAGGAGAAAAGCAAGTTTTAAGTAAGGGACTATCTAAGAAAGACAGGGTCGTCAAAAATCAACATTTTAGGTTAAGAAGCATAGCCAAGTTTTCCACAAGTTGTATTAAAAATGGTGTCTAGAGAGTTTCTACTTAGGTGCAAAAAAGCAGGGGTCCCCTGAGCCACATACCATCAAACTGATGTTTGAGAGAAAATTCCAGTAAAAATCAAGTGAGAAAAATGGAGAACAACGAGAGAGATTTAGAACACCTCTCATTTTCAGATGTCCACTTTCTTAAAAGTAACTGGGCAGCATCTTCCAACGAGGTAACAGCAGAAATATAGTGGCAATATGTTTAGCACATCTATGCCTTCCTTTTCAACAGCAATAAACATTTCTTTTCATGAGTTTGCAAATAATGTAATCAATGTGAATCCTGCCATTCCATAAAGAGTTTTTCCTTTTTCATGCATCACATTCATAGCATCTGCTATAATGGCATATTCTGTGGCACTATAATGCTGTGCATCAGAACGCTACATATTACAAACTGCATTGCTATGGTGCAATAAAAAAGTATGAAGCACCTGTTAGTTTGTAACTAAAAAGTGTTTTGGCAATAATTATGTGAATTAAACTGGCAAAATAATGGCAGAAAAGTGTCTGCTGTTCAGAAGCATGCAAAACAAACAAACAAAAACTATAATCATGGGAATCTGGAAGATCTTGAAAACAAACTGACCAAATATATTATTAGTGTTACAAATGCATTTTTCTGAACTACCTGGTTATATATATTCATTTAACATCAAACAGAATAATATGCAAAATATCTACATGCATAAATCTATTTAAACTCTTTGGGTCTCAGCCTACTGGATAATCTCTCTACAGTGGCTTTATCCTCTTACTTGAAAAAGTAAAGTTTTACTTTTGTAAATAAGAACTGAAGTTGGCCCATAATGCAGTAAGTGTCTAACAGATTTTTTTAAAATGTTTTCCTGGGTCATTTTAGTAGCTTTTTCAAGCATACACAAATCTTCACAGAATAAGGACAGTTTTTTAATTCTCCCACTCACTAATCCTAATGGCACCTCTCTTTCTACTCTTCCATTACATTTTAGTGCTGGTGAGATATTGAATTAACCATTCTGGAGACTGAAACCCTCAGTTTTACATAAGAAAAGGTAGTGTGAATGTGAAGTTCCCCTACCCTGGCTCAAGCCTGCTTTAGGATGATCACTTCCAGAGGCAAGTAGGTAGCTCCCGGTGAGTGAACTGACACCATTAACTCCTTCCCTGCCGGCCAAAACATTTTATTTTTCACTCATTCTTTTTCTCCTTTATTTTATTTGAACATCCTGACTCACAAATGGGAGAAGGTTGAACTGGGAGGTGAAAAGCCTGGCATCTCAAAGGAGCAAAAGCACAGAAATACTATTTAAAAAAACAGACCAGCTTTTAATTGTTTTTTTTCCCCTTTATATCTGGACATCTTCTGGCACTTTGCTCATCATGGGGAGAGCTGTTCCTGCTCATGGCGACTGTAATTGGCTGCACAAGGATGAAGATGGCTTTCCATCCCATCATGCACCTGCACAAAGGCTAATCAGAATCTGGTCCATTGTACTTAGCCTTGCACACCGCACTCCTCATGTAGTGCAAACCAACAAAGTCTGGTTCCCAATTTCAGTACCGCCAACCCTCAGCATAGAAAATCATGGATCAGACCCCAAAAGTCATGAGGATTGACTTCAAAATAATAAAACTGGGATGCTCTTCATTTGTGTTCTGGTGCTTGAGCCTTTTTGGCTCACATTTTCAAAGTTTCTATGCAACCCTCAGGATAGAAGCCAAGCCTCTCATGTAAATCACATGATTCCAGGAGCTGGGGTTTAAAATAAAAAAACAAAGATATCTTAAGCATGATGATAAACATCACAAGAACTGGCCACACTGATGTCTCCTTTATTAGTTGCACCCAAAGACACTTCTCCACACTCCTCCTAATGAACTGAAATTTTGTGGGGGTGAAAACAGCCAAAAGTGAACAGAAACATTTTTTTTCACATGAAACTTTATAAACGAAAAATAGGTAAATAAATATAAAGGCCTCACTAATAATGCACAGATCCCTACAAATCATACGTGTCTATCTTACTATTTACGGTGCAACAGTACTTCAGGGTCCTCATTAGGGATCAAGACACCTTGTGTTAAGCACTGTACCAACATATAACTAAGATGCCCTGAAGTGCTTACAAGCTAAGTATGAGATAACTAGCTGATGCAACAAACAGATGGGAAGCACAAGGTAACAATCAGACAATTACAAACAGCAGGATGAGCAATGGTCACAGCATTCCAGCTCTCATTCCAAACCAGGGGCTTGTCTGCAGTCTGGATCATGGAGTGTAAAGTCTTACCCCAAACTTCCCCATGTAGACCTTGCTAGCACGAACTAAAAGGTACCTACTTTGCTTTAACATAGTCTTATTTGAAAGAGTACTTCATCAAAGTGAACTAGGTACCTTTTAGTTTGCACCAGCGGGGACTATACAGGCCAGCCAGAGTGCGGCAGTTTAGAGTTCTCGACAGTTCACACCCCTGTAGTCTGGACTGCAGTGCTGTGTAGACAAGCCATAAGATTTATTCCTCCACTCCTTCACAATTAATACAGATAGTTTACCAAACATTCAACAGTTCCTTGGATGCAAGGAGCCTCCCCATGGAAAGAAGGCCCTTCTGTAAGTCGTCTTTTTTTATTTTTTTAAATCAGGTCCTTAAGTTTCAATCACCAAGGACAAACATTGAGCTTGAACAGGATAAACAGACCTATGATAGCTTCGTATTATAATAATAAAGTTGTCAGTGGATTTTAAATTAAAGAAACCAATGACCCCTTTGAAAACGATCTCATTTCTGCAGTCTCGGATCGCCCTCCCACTGCATAAGTACCCTCATTCTATATAGAATTCCCCTCTGTAATTAAAACCATGCTTCACTCAATCAAATTCCTTTCACTGAGACCCACATTTTAAATCCTCAGCTGGGTTAGAAATCACATCTCTTCAAAAGGCAAAAATTGTATCCTGTCCATGAACTATTTTCTTTTCTGAATTTCTAATATACTTTACATAAATAGCATTCTTCTCAGACATAGATTTATCCTAATTAGCTTAAAGAAAAAGATTAAACCAAACCAAAAAAAAAAAAACCCACCACACACACACGGATTTCAATAGTTCAAAATTCTACCTTTTGAAAAGCCATGATTGTTTCCTGACGTGAACTTTTGCCTTATGAATTGCTAATTCAGTTAACAGGTTCATTCTGCTCTGAAATTTGCATCATGAAAATTACCAGCTTTACAAGGTCCTCTGTGTACCACGCAGTTTGCATGTATTGTTATGAAGGTTGTGTCTCACACAGAGAAACAGTAGGTTGGTTCTGAAAAGGTAAGAATGTAAGAAATGGTTGTTTAAAAAGAAAAGATTTGCAGTTAATTTTTATTTGTATTGTTTGCCAGTATACAACATAGGCATAGGTCAGTCTGAGCTACTACTTCTGCCTTTGAGAACAGCAGCAACTTGATTTGATATTCTGGATCTTTTCTAAGAAATTTCGTACTTTCCCTTGAAGCAAGGATGAGTGATTTATCATACAATGACTGCAGAGGGCGAGTACACAAAGTCTGATCCAAAACCAAATAAAAATCAATGGGAGTTTTTCCTGTGAGTCTTCAGACCAGGCTCTCCAAAAAGAAAAAATGTGTGCATGCACAAGTAAATATATAAATTTAGATTGTAAGATCTTTGGGCCAGGGATGATCATTTTGTTCTTATTGTACAATGCCTAGCACAATAGGATCTTTGTCCAGAACTGGGGCTGTTGGGAGTTACCACAGTTCAAAATAATACATAACAACTTCTTCTCCCTCTTAGAACATGCACTTGTGCTACACCCTGGAGCAGTCAGAACATGGATTGAGACCCCCTGATCTCCTTGCTGTTTTGAGGACGGATTAAACTACCCAGTAGTCTATTCCTAATGCAGTGCATGCTGCCCTTGTGCCACTGTAAGTACACAGCAGGGAACTTCTGGGGGATGGAATCCAGGTTGTTTCCACTCTCCACTCTTTCCTGCCCCTTCTGTGAGCAGGGGACATAGTGTCAGCCAACATATGAACTAATTACAACATACTGTTTCAGCCACACAGTCTTAAGGACAATTTGGGATACAAAGCTGGTTTTTTCAGCCTACTTTCATAATACGGCTGAAGCAAACTCTCTTTGGATCAAATATAACTGATAATTTTGATATTTCCAAGCAACATCATCCTGCTTAAAGGAGCATAAACCCCTTAAACCTCAAAGTACCCTTGATCAAAGATCAGGCTCTCCTCTCATAAACAGTAGGAGTTACAAAGCAGTAGACAACTAACACCCTGATTCAGCGAACTTCTTACGCACATGCCTTATTTAAGCATGTAAATAGTTCCACTGGCTTCAGGACCTTGCTGAATCAGACCCTAACCAATTAGTGGAAAGGATGCTCCCATAAACTGGAAACAGGGCAAATGAGTCCTTTCCTTTCATGTCGTATATCCAAATAAAACATCAGATTTACTTGTGAAGTAGGCTCACCTAGACTTCTATAAAATCTTTCAGAACATCAAGCTCCCAATACATTTCAAACTAAAAATCCAAATACCACCAATGGGTAAAATAATACTATATGAAATCTTAGTTTTAGAGGCACAGGAGTTCCAGAAAGCACCTCTTTGCACTAGAAAGAGGGTTGTCTAAGGTAATATACAAGACTGTATAATGAATGATATGGTCTTGTTTGGAGTTGTAATGATCATAGTCCAAATTTCATAGCTGTCTTCCTTTATGTAGCACATTTGAGAATAAATTTCCTATAGCTTGATGGGAAAAAGGCACTTTATGAAAGAAAAAAGAAAAAAAAGGAATGACCTCCTTGGAGCGCAAATTGAGTATCCTACTCTACATAATTATCTTCTGTAACATCCGAATTCATCTGCTTGTATGTTTGCATTCACTGAAGGATGTGATGCTATATGACTGTAAGCAGGGACAGACACATTCACACTTCCATAAACTCCAATCATAGCAGCTGATGGTGATGAATGTTTGTTTCGTTTCAATTCCCCATCCTGAATGTTAGCAATTCCACAATACTGCTAAACCTTTAAAAATGAATCAACTTTGATCTTTGGATTCCAAATACATTATTTTATGTACGTCAGATACAGAGCTGCTGACAAAAAGCAAGCAGTAAAAAACAAACTGAAACAAAATTCTCCACGTACTGTAGTTCTAATTCTTTGAGCCTAGAATTGAATCTCTCGTTGCTATTCTGATATAACATGGCACAGCCATCATTGGTATATTTCATTGTTTTGTTCTCTGTATAGCCACAAAATTCTTACCCTGTGTTATCAAAACAATCTTGTTACAGAATAATTTCAATGAGTCGATACACACCAGCAGTTTGAAACAGCAGGGATTCGAAGCCTGAGGAGAACAAACTCTTAGCACTTTATCTTCCTTGATTTACTGGAACACATAACTGATGGATAAACAGGATACGAATCTCATGAAAAAGCAGCAAGACCCTTTTCTAGAGACCCAGGGTGCATACAAAACACAGCCTCTGATGGCTTTCAAAATGGAAGGTCTTTGAACTGAAGGAGAATCTCATCTTAAGACTGACTATGTGAAAAGCGTGTTCCAGTAACGTTAGTGGCACTTGCAGTTTATCCTAAAGCTCAAATACTTTCAAATTCTGCTTAAATGCTTGACATTAAAATGTACCACAAAGCACTGCAAAAAGATATGTATAATCCACACCAATCCTAAACAACACTGCTCTATAAAAAGACACATTCAAGTTCTGTAAAGTAGTTCTGTTAGGAATATTTTGTTGGGTTAGAGAGAAGATATTTATCATGTTTGCTGTTAAGATTACCCAACATACAGAAGTACATTGCAACTTAAAACCAGTAGGAACAAGAAGCAAATGAATGAAGTAAATGACACAAAAATATTAAACCCTTCTCCTCTTCAACTGGCTTTTGGGTCTTAAAGGAACATCCAACACATTCTTCTCAAACAAAACTTAGTTGAGAAAAATGCTGGGGGGGGTGTGTGGAAATCTTCTCTGATTTCATTTATTCAAGGGTCTTGAACAAACTAACACACCAACCAAAAAAGTCACACAGGGAGTCAAAAAGAAACAAAGCAAGAATGGGAGAAGCAAAGGAATGAAATATGAATGACCATATTCACCCTCTCCCTATTATTTCTGCTTCAATCTCTCAAAATATTCTTGACAACATAATGGTCCCCTAGGAGAATGTGCTACCTGAAGGGGTAGCAGGTTCATTGATCAGCAGTGGGACAGGGAATTTGCCTGGAACAGCAAATCAGGAGTCACTAAAGCTAGGTCACTCTGGACAAAGTCAAGATCAAATGACAGGACTTTACTGTATTTGACTTCTGCCAGGGTTTCTCAAATGTGTTCATAATGTGGGCTACATCTTAAGATAGAGATTGTCTTTAGATATCTCCCTTTTAAAAAGAGTGAAGACACACTGGTATGCTGCCTAATGTCACTGGTCCCTTCTGACCTCAAAGTCTATGACTCAATATATTCATCTAGTCTGACCTTCTGCACAATGCAGGCCGCAGAATCTCACCCACTCACTCTTGCAACAAACCCCTAACCTATGTCTGAGCCACTGAAGTCCTCAAATCATGGTTTAAAGACTTCAAAGTGCAGAGAATCCTCCAGCAAGTGACCTGTGCCCCATGCTGTAGAGGAAGGTGAAAAACCCTCACGGCCTCTGCCAATCTGCCCTGGAGGAAGATTCCTTCCCAACCTCAAATATGGCAATCAGCTAAACCCTGAGCATGTGGGCAAGACTCACTAGCCAGGCACCCAAGAAACAATTCTCTGTAGTAACTCAGATCCCACCCCATCTTACATCCCATCACAGGCCATTGGGCATATTTACCGCTAATAGTCAAAGATCAATTAATTGCCAAAATTAGGCTAGCCCATCATATCATCCCCTCCATAATCTTATCAAGCTTAGTCTTGAAGACATATATGTCTTTTGCCCCAAAACCTATCCCTGAGGAACTCCACTAGTAATCTCCCTCCAGCCTGACAGTTCACCTTTCAGTATGACCCATTGTAGACTCCCCTTTAACCAGTTCTTTATCCACCTTTCAATTTTCATATTGATCCCCATCTTTTCCAATTTAGCTAATAATTTCCCATGTGGAACCATATCAAACGCCTTATGAAATCAAGGTAAACTAGATCCACTGTGTTTCCTTTATATAAAAAAATCTGTTACCTTCTCAAAGAAGGAGATCAGGTTGGTTTGGCATGATCTACCTTTTATAAAATCATGTTGTATTTTGTCCCAATTACCATTGACCTCAATGTCCTAAACTACTTTCTCCTTCAAAATTTTCCAAGTCCTTGCATACTGTCAAACTAACAGGCCTATAGTCACCCGGATCACATTTTTTCCCCACTTTCTTAAAAATAGGAACTATGTTAGCAATTCTCCAGTCATACGGTACAACCCCTAAGTTTACAGATTCATTAAAAATTCTTGCTAATGGGCTTGCAATTTCCTATGCCAGTTCCTTTAATATTATTGGATGAAGATTATCTGGGCCCCCTGATTTAGTCCCATTAAGCTGTTCCAGTTTGGCTTCCTACCTCGGATGTGGCAATGTCTACCTCCATATCCTCATTCCAATTTGTCATCCTGCCATTATCCCTAAGCTCCTCATTAAAGACTGAGGCAAAGTATTTGTTTAGATATTGAGCCATGCGAAGATTATCCTTAACCTCCACTCTATCCTCAGTATTTAGCTGTTCCACTTCTTTCTTTGTTTTGCTATTTATATGACTATAGAACCTTTTACTATTGCTTTTAATTCCTTTTGCAAGGTTCAACTCTACATGGCTTTATCCCTACATGTTCTGACCTAATAAGGCAGCTTTCCTTGCTGATTCCTCTCATCTTCCACTCCTTGTAGGCTTTCTGCTTTTTCTTAATTACCTGAGATGCTTGCTCATCCAGCTTGGTCTACAACTCTTGCCTATGAATTTTTTCCCTTTTCTTGGGATGCAGGCTTCTGATAGTTTCTGCTTTGACTTGAAGTAATTCCAGGCCTTCTCTGCCTTTAGATCCACAAATTCTTCAGACCAATCCACTGCCCTAACTAACTTCCTTATTTTTTTAAAGTTAGCCCTTTTGAAATAGTCACAGATCTATTTTTGTTATCCTTCCATTTAGTTTGAACTGAATTAGCTCATGATCACTTGAACCAAGGTTGTCCCTTACAACTATTTCTTCTATGAGGTCTTCACTACTCACCAAAAACAAATCTAAAATGGCATCCCCTCTTGTTGGTTCAGCAACTACTGTGAAGGAATCCAGGAAAATCTGAGCCCTATTATTATTACTAGCACTTGTCCTCCAGTCTATATCTGGGAAGTTAAAGTCGCCCATGATCACACAATTCCCATTAGTATTTACTTCATTAAATACATTAGAGGTCTCTATCCATATCCAAATCAGATCCCGGTAGTCTATAGCACACCCCAAGGACTATCCCAGGGGAGGCTCTAGTAGTTTTCTTTCCCAGACAGACTCTGTCTTATCCATTCCATCTCTTCTTATTTCTTTATAGTCTACCTCATCATTGATATATGCTACTCCACCATGGTGCGATTCTCCAATCTACTCCCTGTTCCCTCTGGCTGCAAGTCCTTTCAATTCCTATTCTCCCCTGCAATCCTCTGCAACCCATTGCGTATCCTCCTGGGGCTCATATTTGGTGTTATCTCCATTGACTCTTCCCATCTTCCTATAGAACTAGCTGCTCTTCTCTTTTTCATTGCCCTCCCACCTTCAGTAACCACATGCTGTCCCCCTTCTTCATTTTCCAGCTCTGCAAACCTGTTCCTGAGCTCTATTTCTCCTTCACTAGCCTGTCTTTTCCTCTGCTTGATTCTCTTGGTCACATGCTTCCACTGTCCACTTTCCTCACCCAGAAGTCTCCCCTCAGAGTTCTTTGGTCCTGCTTCCATCTGCTTCCCCACCTCCTCATGTCTTTGCTCCATCATCATTCGAACCCCTTCTAAACTTAACCAGAGTTTCCACCTGCATCTCCAATCCTTGGATCTTTTCTTCCATCAGCTGTATCAGGTGACACTTCATGCAGATTAAACTCTTTTCAGGTACCCCCTCCAGGATCACATACATATCACAGCTTCCACATCCAGTCATCTTCATTATGTCTTCCACTGCTTGTGTCACTACCACTGCTGCCTCTGTATCTGTCATAGCCTTCCCACCTAAGTCTTTTAGTCCGGGAAACACGAACCAAACCAAAACACCACCACCCACAGCAAAACAAACTTCCAGTGATCACCACAGCCCTGCAAGAACACCACACACTCCCTTCACTAGCCTGTCTGTTCCTCTGCTTTGTTCTCCTGCTCTTCCCCCCGAACTTCCTTTGCAAACTCCCACTCAAATTCCTCTGTTTACAGCTTTGTTTGCTAGTCCCTGTGCCACTGCAGCAGTCTGTGAGGCAGAAGGGACCAGGAATACTCCATCTGGCCCCAATTATAGTTGCAAGAATGAAGGGACTTGTTTCTCAGTAGTGAGGGGCAGGAGATTTTCACTGAGAGCCTAAGCAGTTGGACCCAATTCAGCAGAAACCAAAAGAATCTACCAAGGTTTGATAGAACAGAAAGCAGGAGACCCCTCTGTTTATGATCAAGCTGAAAACAATATGTGGTGAGTAAAAGTCTGTCATTTTTCTGGCATATCTTGTTTTATTGGGCTGGAAGGAGCCAGGAATTATATATTTACTTTCAGGTGAGACTTTTGGGACACTAAAGAAACGTGGTCCATCCCAACAAAGTAATTGGGGCAGAATTTGAGGCCCTAAGAAACCTGAGAATTCACAAACTTTCTTTAGGGCCAGATAAAAGCCTAGTTTGCCATCCAAAGAGACCTCTAAAAAACTGCAGCATGATCATCAGATGTTTGTGACTGTTTGTGCCATCCATTTATAATCACATACCATCCATGCTGAATCTACAGTAATTGCTAATATGGAAAATTAACATTAGGGATATGGTTAATGTATTTTTAGTTGTCTTTATTGTGCTGAATATTTTCCCATTTTGAAAATCTCACATAATCTGCTCTTGCTAACCATTTTATCCCTTTCCCTGGCTTCCCATCTGTCCATTCTGTTTCTGTCAGCTGGACACAAGTAGGACAGCCAGCTCCACGTGTCCACCAGACAGTCATCTGCTGCCACATCCTGTTGCCTCTGGGTTAGGGAACCCCTGAATTAGATAAACTGTAGTCATTACTTGTCCAACAAGGTATGTACTTGAATTTCTTCCTGCAGTGTATACAAACAGTGATTCCAAAAGAAACAGAAGATTGCAATTAGATCTCATCTTGTACTTTATTCTACTTACCTCTTGATTTGTTGAGCAAAGTTACAGAATGAATAGTAATACCTCTCCAATATGCCCTTACCCCAAACAAAGTCAAAACACCTTAGCTTCCCCAAACTCAGGAACAACTTTTCAGATTGGCCATTGAGACATTCATTGATGCTCCTGACAAAAGCTTTCTGCTGGACTGACTTACTTAATAACAATATGGCAGCTGCTCCCTGGTGCGATGGCTTAGTCAAGATATCAGGTGGAAATAAAATTCACTGTGAATTAGTTGTAGACTAGTTCAGAACTTGTTATTGTTGCAGAGGTAACAAGGGGATTTGCAGAAAACACTCATATCACATTACAATTAGTGAGCACAACTTCACCCCTTGATGCCTGAATGTCTAGAGCTCCCGCTAAAAGAGCAAGTACATATGCATTGGCACATCATATTGGCAAATCCAGGCTCCTGGGGCCAGGTAGTTAAAAGTGGCTGGGTAGGTGTTCAGACTAAGTAGGATTATTTCTGTTGTGATTAGCGTGGATTCTTAAGGCTATGAAGTGTTTATACCTTCCCCTATGAGAAATCTAATGCAATAGGGTTCCCCCACTCTTCTTAGAGGGAAAAAGAGAACAACCACCATGGAAAATTGCCTTCTGTTGTCTTTAGGAGACACGACCTTGCCAATGTATATTTCTGTCTCTCTCTTCTTCAGGATAAGGATAAGAATTCCAAGAAAGCAGAACCTTGGGATGAAAACCATAAGCACTTGAATAAAGGCCACGTATGCCAATGCAGGAAGTGATTCAGTGATATGACGTTTGAATAACACAGCCATTTTCCCTGATTAAAAAAAAATAGTACTTATGTATTTTAGCATCAGTCAAGTCTCAGTCTAGGCATTTTTGGCACTGAAGAAAAAATGCAGATTGTCTGCATGTCAATGACTAAATCACCTGCATAATGAGATGCAAGCAAGTTTGAGGCTAGAAACACGTATTTACATGAAAATCAAATGTTTGAGGAGGAAACGTTTCCTTTGGAAAAAAAACACATTCTGCTGTGGAAGCTCAGTTCAGATGAAGCATCTGGTCTTCAGTGAGGTCAGTGAGCTGGTATGGCCAAGATCTAAAGAGGCCAAATGACTTATCCAGTGTCACACTGTGGCTCAGCCAGGATTAGAATTGAAAAACTTCCCATCTCTTTGTCTATTGGGTCTAACCACTGGATCACAAATGGTCCCTGTATATAGGCTGTTAGCATCATAATTTGTGCAGTGTGCAGCTGCCAGATTTCTTCTTCTTTGGCTCCCCAGTCTGAATGAACAAGCTGGGGTAAAGAGCCACTGTTCAAGGAATAACATCTACAAATCTCTACACTAGCGTCTGCCTTCATTCTTGTAAGCTGTCACCCAAAGGGTTTCCTTTTTACCTGTGGAAAATGATCAAAACCATGTGGAAAAAGGAAACCAAAATGTCAGATCAATCAGCTGGCTCGAGGAAAAGCCACACAATTTGCACCCTCTATCATACCTCTTATTCCAGCCACACTTTAGAAGGACAAGCTGTAAACCAGCTATACAACCTGCTCCAAACAGAATAGAAACAGACTGTACATAATGCAAACTTCCCCATCCCAGGGGTTTTGTTTTCTTAGTCACATAAATAATATATAAAAAAATTAAATAAATAAAATAAATAACATGCAGCCCACAATCCAGCCTAAGCTCGGCTGTTTACAGGGACTCCCTGCAGAAACCTTTTCTGTCTCAGTCCCTACTTCATTTTGCTTCCTTATAAATTGGTTGCAGCTAGCAGAATACCCTGGCTAGTGAAGCAAGAATCAGCAGTAATTTTTCTTCATTTTTTATGTAGTGTTCTAGCACCTTGATTTAGAGAGATCAAAATATATCACTATGCAAAATCCCTATTCATGGTTCAGGAACCTGCTATTCAGTTATGTACAACAACTCTGTCACAACCACCTATTTTATGCTTTAACTTTTAAAAATATTTAGCATTTATATAGAGCGCTGCTGCACCACATGCACCAACTTTACATTTTCAAAGCTCTGCAGAAACATTTACTACTCAGTTAATCCTCACTGCATGTCTGAGAGGTAGCTACAGTAATGGTATAACCTTTTAAAGATGATGAAAGTGAAGTAGAGAGACAAAAGGTATGTCTACACAGCAGCTAGGAGCATATTTCACAGTATGGGTAGATAGATGCATGCCAGCTCTGCTTGACCTAGCATGCTAAAAATAGCAGTGTAGCTGGTAACACAGGTGGCAAGTCAGGCTAGCGGCCTGAGTCAAACCCACCCAGACCCTTGCATAAATACTTGGAGAGCTCATCCAAGCTGCCACCCGCACTACCTGTAGGCCGGCTACACCATTATTTTTAGTGCACCAGCTAGAGCACAGTTAATGTGTCTGTCTATCCATGCTGGGAAGCACTCTCCTAGGGGCAGTGTAGACATAGGAGTTTGTACTCAGCATGTCTCAGCTGTGCCTCATCTGCTGCTGCCAGACCTACCACAGCTACCGTGCTATTTAGGCTGGCACTAGCTCAGTGAGAGCAGTGCGGATATGTGTGCACAAGCAGAGGACTCACACCCCTAGCTCATAGGGTAGGCATAGCCTAAGAATGAGCTACTAGAGGGAGTAAAATTCAGGAATCCTGCCTCAAGCTCAGTTCTTTACAACACAGTTTTCTCCCCAGACAGTTCAATCAGCTTGTGGTACAAGGCATTGCCATCTCAGGTTTCACTCTACACAGTAATGGGAAATGTGTGATTAAAGTCTCATACATCAAGGTAAGATACACATCCATTTTATTCAACGAGTCACAGTTCAGGGAAATTGAACACTGCCCCTCACAAATAACATTAAGACTCTTATTGATACTAGGGACATCCAATCAGTCCTTTGCCAGCAAAGCCACTTCCTTAAACAATTATTCACCGAAGCCATGACCGTAATATAACAAGCTTAGAAAGGCTCATAACACAATAGTGGCAGCACTTTTAAATACTTATAAACAAGAAACAATACACACAAAGAGTTTTATTTTATCTTATTTATACATGGCATTGATGCATGGATGTGATAAATGACTTCCCTAGTTGTCATGAAAGGATTAACTCCCTCTCTGTTAACTAAGCACTTCTCTATTTGTAAATGAAATCCACTCCAATGCAGAAGACCAGCATAATGCCCAGGTTCTTCCGAAGTTGCACTTATGCCCTCAACATAAGGCTTAAGTGGAATGTAAGTGGTGCACAGGGGTGGATGTCATCTACAATGAAAGAGAGAGAGATCAGTAGATGGAGAAAAATTTGCCAAAAAGTCACATTTAGGTGTCATGGAAACAAAAGGGGACAGATCCAAGATGAATACCTCCAGCAAAATATGCAACTTTCTGGTAGTGGTAAATCATGATATTTTGCTTCAAAGAAACAACAAGCATATTATTCCTTTTAGCATATTGTCTGAGAAAACCACTAGTACAGACCAGAAATGTCTTCCATGACTATTTAGCATAAGCCAGGTTTTGCTTATATGGATATTCATAAAAAAGCATATACAAAAGAGGGATGCATGTGGGTAAATCAAAATGTGGTTACTAATTCCCCATAACATTCTTGAATTGTTAGTCCCACTATTAGCCCAGATGTAATTAGGGCAGATGTGCAGGGAGATTCCACCATCTTGTTACCAGTGCTGCTGTATCAGCATTTATCATTGAGCTAGGACAGGGGTCGGCAACCTTTCAGAAGTGCTGTGCTGAGTCTTCATTTATTCACTCTAATTTAAGGTTTCGCGTGCCAGTAATACATTTTAACATTCTTAGAAGGTCTCTTTCTATAAGTCTATAATATATAACTAAACTATTGTTGTATGTAAAGTAAATAAGGTTATTAAAATGTTTAAGAAGCTTCATTTAAAATTAAATTAAAACGCAGAGCCCCTCAAACCAGTGGCCAGGACCCGGGCAGTGTGAGTGTCACTGAAAATCAGCTCGCTTGCCGCCTTCGGCACACGTGCCATAGGTTGCCTACCCCTGAGCTAGGAGCTTTGCTTACAAACAGAACTTGAACTACAGTGAAAGCTTATGTGACATTTTTACTTCCTGAGAAAAAGCTGTATCAGAGTAGCTATAACAGAACACCACTAGAAAATCTTCAATGCCTCAGGAACTTTTGAAATTAAATTCCCCATTTTTATCATTGGGAGTAGGCTCACAGAACAGCACCTTTCAAAGTCAAAATATCTTTGCCAAGCCTCTTCTCCCTCCTACTTCCCCAACACCTGTTAAAGCATCAAAAGCTGCAATTCTGCAGCTGTTTAACAACAGATGGAAAAACAGTTTCTAGGTGGACTATAGTCCTACTTTTTGACTGCTTTACAGGAAAAACACATAAAAATATTTAAATTCTCATTATAAGATTAAATAGTTTTAACATATTGTTCTTTTTTACTTTTTTCCCAAAAGTTTCAGGCAGTTGTGACATCTGAACGAATACACATTGTGCTTAAAATTGGAATAGCTGGGTAGACAAGTCAACAGACCATGTGTATTTGAAGTCAGTGCTCTAACTGAATGTACCTGGCAGTGTACTTGTAGTGAACAATAATTGAAAACACAGAAGAGAATGCCTTTAGCTGAGGGATAGCAGAACATTTCTGAAGACGACTGATTTTCTTGGCAATATTTTTCATTACAGTTTTATCAAAACATTATTGAAATATTTTATTTACTGGAAATCCAAACATTTTTGGTAAACAAAATGTAGAAGATTTCTCCAATGTTTTTGATTAAAATATCAATTACATGTTTCCAAAACATGAAAAAACTGGTCCTTTTGAACCCTGTGAAATGGAAACAACTTCTTATAAAAACTTTTAAAGATGTATTTTGACTAGATCTGTTCACACACAGTTGGGCAGTGCGTCATGCATACTCCCTCTCAGACAAGTGTATTCCAAGTGTATCAGATCCACAGAAGTTCAAGCCCATTTTGTAATAAGTCATGAGCACACATGCTTGTAGACACCATGAGCAGGGATTAAACCCAGGACCTCTAGCAACATAAAACACAACTATCACTGAATCTAAAAGAAAACATCTTTAGCTATGAGACAGGGGCTGCTTGTACAGCTCCTAGGACTAGTGAGAACATATTGCCAGAGCCTTACACACTAAGCCCATGTATTCAACACTTGTGTGAGTTGGCTGGAGGAAGGGAAGACTTTCTACTGTATGGGGAATGCTGCTTTGTCCTCCTCCATGGACCACTGGCAGCAGAATGAGCTCAAGCATTCCTCATTAAAATCAGTGTTGCATTTTGAACTTTGTCATGGTTCTGTCTCTATGCAGAGATGTTCTATTTTATATAGCTTCATATAGGGCGCATATCACCAAGATAGCTAAGTGAATTCCAGAGACGTTAAAAAAAAAGGAGACTAACAGCTGTCAAATTGGTTTTGTCCAGTTTGACTGTCCTCCAGCTTAGAGCAAAATGTGTATGTGGGCTATTTGTAGCTGTGATGGTGCCAAGGATATGAGGGGGACCAAGGTGGGTGAGGTAATATATTTTATTGGATCAACTTCTGTTTGTGAAAGAGAGAAGCTTTTAAGCTTCCACAGAACCCATTTTCAGAGCTGGGAACCCTTTAGGTAGATGTTTTTTCCTTTGAGGAATCTGTCATTTTCACTGGGCGCGAAATAACTTCTCTTCATTCAGTTTAGGATGAAAAAGATCAAAAATCCAACTGCAATTGGTCAAAGCTCCCCCGCTGCCTAATTAAGTTTTCATTTTAGGTCTGAAACCTCTCCATGGCTCAGTGGTAAGTAATGTATTTATCAGTAGTACCCTGTTACTGTACCACAAATTTCTTATTTGATTTAATGGAAATGCATATATAACCAGTATTTCAAACTGCCTCTCACAGATACATTAGATATACAACCAAAACTTCACCCCTTGTTATTACTACCAAGTAGTTGATAATATATTGAGTAATAGTCTTTTTGAAGAACCAATTCCTTGCACTCCTTTCACTGAGTCACATTTTATTGCCTTACTCACAAACTGTGTTATTAACATAGGTTGAATAACACACACTCACAATTGTGGCACATCCATTTTGGGCCTCACAGTTGCACTTTTCTCTTTATTGCCACTTTAGCACATTTGTTTACTGTATTTTGGATGCTCAGGGCTTTGATAACATCATTATAGAGATGTTTAATCAAACTCACAATTTATTTGACAATACTTGGCATCAGTAACAGGTACCACTCTCTGTAAACACTAAACTGGCAAGCTCATTCATGTGAGATTTTTGATAGCTTATAAATAATCAAAAATCATGCTGCATACAACAGTGCACTAAGAAATAGGCATGTAAATATGTACTGTAATCGAGTGTGAATCACTGGGCCTCATCTTTCTCATGTTTGAGAACACAAGATAACAGAAAATCTGTACCACGGCTAAAGTTTTCCAAAGCACTCAAGTGACTCGGCAAACAAAGTTCCATTCTCAAAAGGGACTTATGAGCCTCAGGACTTTCAGTGATACTTGGGTTCCGAAGTGACTTTTGAAAATGGGACTTAGATGCTTTTGAAAATTTTACCCTACATACCAACCCAAAGGAGTAGTCAATTAAATACTAAGGGTCATATAAGGCACATACATTCGTCTCCTGGGACTCAAAATAGACTTATGTGCGTATGTTAATAAAGGTAGAATTTGGCCCATTTAGCACTTATATAGGGCTGTAAATCATCAAAGTGCTGAACAAACATTAACTAATTGCATATGGGAATCTCGCTAGTCTGCAAAATTTGGCTGAGCCATCACAAGAACAGCTTTGCTTAAGATTTTTGTTGTTCAGGCAATAATGTGAAACTGTTTTAAAACAAAGCCAATGGGGCACATTCCTTTTCCAGCATTTAGCTTACAATACTGGAGTCTCCATTGGCGTTGGCATAAGGAATCTTGCTCACAGGCCATGGAATGCAAGTAGGTCCATGCTGTGACCTTTCTGACAGCAGTAGCCAGTGGAATGAGACTCTACCCTGCACCAAAACAGCCACGGCATAGAACCATGCTAGAGATCCCCTGCAGAACTTGCCTCCTCAACATGGAAAGGGTGCACAGTCCCTGGGCTGAACCTCTAAATCCTGACCCAGGAAAGGAGACCCACATCACTTCTACTTCTACTTCAGATAGGTCCGGTAGAGGAACGGACAGGTTTTCCACATTGCACACATGAAAACTGGAGCTATGATGGCACACAATTCTTCTAACGGCAGAACACACATTCTATCCAATTTACATGACAAAAATTTTGTATACATGGCACATGCTGTATTTGACCACGTCTGCACTAGGAAAAAAGGTGTGTTTTCTCAAGATTTTTCACGAGATAGCTAACACATTCTAAATCCCTAGTTAGACAGGGAAAGCAGGAGTTTTACCTGGCTGTATCTGGTCACGGTGAACTCTAATGGGGAACCTCCTCTTTGTCTCAACCAACTTATTCAGGGTCACTAACTTGGCACTAACTAGGGCTTTACAATGTGATAGAAATCAAACATTCATCATCTTGTACCCACTTTTACTAGTGTAGATACGGCCTTTAAAAGTAGAATAGAATGCAAAGATCCAGATCCTTATTTGGCATAAATCAGCCTAGTTCTGTTGATGTCAATTGGGATATGCTGATTTGTACTAGATGAAGGTCTGGCCCCATGCCTCTAATCCAAAGCAAGCTGCAATGAGATAAGAGTTTTTAAAACACAAATTATCATTTACAGAGGTTTAAAACATGAGATTTACAGAAATTCAAAGCTTAAGGGTATAGTGCTTTCTACAAACATTCTGCATAAAACCAATGCGTTATTATAGTCCCAATAATTATTTATTTTCAAGGGGAGAGTAGTAAACACTGTACTGATAACCATACAGAAGCAAATATGAAATTAATATACAAGAAAATCTGAAATGCAGAGAACGTGGCAAATAGTAGCTATTCACACAGACATAATAAAACAACCTACCACAACTTCTTAACAGCGATGAAAAGATAATAATTTTCTAGCTTTCTGGCATGAGCAATGCAAAAGCAGCTTGATTTTCACCTTGAGAGAGAGTTTGGTAAAGAGGCTTTAAAATGGTCAAACGTCGAGTAAAAATGTGACCTGATTGGAGGCAACTGTTCCAACTTGAAGCAGTAGGTGACTGCTTCAAGAGAGAAGAGTTAATTATGCTATTTAAAATCAAAGCCAACATTAGAAGTTCCAAAATGCAGCTCGTGGCAGTGGCAGATTGAATAAAGTAATTGCTGACTTCCTATGTTTTAATTATGGGTTTTATCACAACAGGCCATGTTGTGGGCTTCCAAAGGTTTTTTTTAATACTGAGCAGGTGGGATGGCTTAAAATTGTGTTTTTCTGACTCAGCCATTAAATCCCAAAAGATGATAGCTAAGGTAAAGCAAACAGCAAATCTGTCAACTCTGAGAGAGTGCAGGGTTGTATTGTATTCAGAAACCAAGAGAAGGCTGATTCCCATCAGTCACTTTACACTTCATTGTGGTATGGATAATTCCTAATACCATGAAGCAATGACAATGACATAAAGGAGAAAATCCTGCCACACCCACACAGTCCTGAATCGTTTTGTGGTATTGTTCAGTGATGCAAAGGACTTGTGCATGAGTGTATGCATGTAGGTGAGTCTAGCATTGTTAGCATTTTCATTCTAAAGAGCAAAGGAGAAGTCGGGGGGATATCAGACTTTCCTCCACTGCTCTATGTCTAATAAATGAATGTTTTCCAATTGAGGGGTAGATTCTGTTTGGCCACTAAGAGTGTGCTCCACTTTGGGCAGGGTTGTGCAAGGAGCTTATCTGCAATTGCACAACTTACATAAGGACCACCCAGAATTTCAGTCCCTTCATTCAGCAGAGCACAGAGACTGCTCCATCAATGTGCATATGGCATCCCAAAGGGGTAGGATGGGGCAGAGCCTCAGTTATACCTCCCTAGGTACTGACCAGCAGAGTTGGATACACATGAGTTGGAGAATAAGCACCATCCTCTAAAATGGTGTAGAAGTGAGCAGACATACAGCGCATGCCTGGGAGGTCTTCCGAATAAAGATGCCTCACTTAATTCTTAGCAGAAGTTTCACCTAAACTGTATCTCCTTGGATGTCCAACACTCAGTATTCTGCTGTAAACACCAACATAGTCTTCTCAGAGACAAGAGTCGCCAACATTACCTCTCCCTAGGGCCTTAACTGATCTCTGTTACATGATACACAACCTTATGAGGCCAGACAACATGCTCTCTAAGAGCTGGGTCCAGAATTCCATAAAACTGATTTCTAGGCCCTTCTTCAATCTCACGCCCTTCCATACTTCTCCAATTTTAAGAGTTTTGACTCAAGCTACAATTGTTCCTGCTTTCCAATGTTTGTTTGATACAAGTCCATATTCTTTTATTTGCCTTCCTACCTCCGAAAGAAACTGCAAAACTCAACTCCAGCTTAACCAAATGCTTCTCTCTGGAAATGTATCTTGTTCACTCCTAAGTTGATGGCAGCAACTTTGAGTTTAGTATGCTCTCACACTCTACTCTGCCCCACTCAGAGTTCTTGTTTTGAATGGCATCCAACTGCTGAAATAAATAAGCGGACTGTACTTGTTTCATTCTCTGTAAGGCTGCTTTTAAACTAGCTGATTCTGAAGGTGAACCCTAACAACTCTACAAAGCTTATCTCACATTATTAGAACATCTGTAAACATTGTGTACATATCATTTGTTTTCTGTTAAGACAGCAGACTGTACATTAAATAATAAACCTCTCTACAGTTGTGATGATACAGCAGCTAAGAATAACTGGCTTCTTTCTGTGACCTTCCACCCTAAGTTTTAACATCCCATTTGTTTACTGCTGATAAATGTGTTTGACAGGAGTTTGATGCTTCTTCAATAATCCAATACATATAACAAGGGAGGCATCAAAATAAAAGTTGGCATTAGACTTGACCAGCAGAGATCAATTTCCTCAAAGACTAACCCAACCATAACTTCTTGAGTTTATTCAATCTAGAATGAACCTTTATTTTTCCCACCAGGGTGTGAAGCTAAGGCAGGAAATATTGCCCCATGGTACAATCAATGAAACATTACTTACTCTTTTTAATATATTACAATACAAGTTTCTAAAATGTCAATATGTGGTCAAACATGCCTTTGTTACCCCTCTGGAATTTACACATTTGGATGGTTGAACGTTGTGCAGAGTTAGAACTCCTCAACCAATATTTGCAATAGTGCAAATGCAAGAGAAAATGACAGAATGAATTAAAATATGCCACAAATAGAAATAAACATGTTATATGCTGGAAAGGTCAGTAAAACACACTGCAAACTAGAAAGTTTTTTTTTTCAAAGGGCTGAATCATGCCTTCTAGTCACTGAGGTGCACCGGAGTGCAGTGAAGCTGTGGGAGAAATTCTGACTTGGAGAGGTAGAATTACTCCCATAGCTAATCAGTTTGCAGTGGAACCATGCCCAGAACTCTTTCAGGGGATGCAGCGCACTAATCCCTGCAACCCTGGTCAGTTCTGCTGGTTGGCAGGTAAAGAGGCATGTGGACACGTGATCATGAACATATCTCCTCCTTCTCCCCTTTCCCCCTGTTGGTATGTCTGATCATACCAAGGGAGCATTCATTACACTCAGGGACCACCCTTGTACACAGCCATTGTGCAGGAGTGCAATGGCAAGCAGGGGAGATCTTTTTTACTAATCCCTCCCCTCTCTTTATGCACTTCTCAGGCAGCCAGGCAGTGGCTGTAAGGGGAGTAGTGATTCAGCTAAGCAAAGGTTCAATTCTGCAACCCTTATCGACATTGAGCAGTCTCTAGTGATGCAGATAGGTCCATTGATTTTAGTGTAAGAAATACATGACTTATTTAACAGTCTTGTAGAATCATCTTCTTTGGAACACCATGGCAGATAGTTTATTGTCCTGATTAAGCTGGTATCCCAATAAAAAACAATTAAAAATAAAAAAGATTTTACACAAAGTTAAATATTATACTGGATAAAAATGTAAGAGAAAAATGATACCATGTAGGCTACTTTGATGCAGTCACCGCTCATCTAACTGATGTACTTTGGTACCTGCAGGTGCAAAAAAATATGTGTGTCCCCATGGATATTTGAATCTGTAAAATCAAGGAGAGTGTCGGAGGGAACCCAGATCTGGTTAAAACTGGAGGAAAATAAGGCTCTTAGTCTTTATTAGGCAAATTTTGGATTAATAGAAGGGAGCCAAGATTTTCACACCTATTAAACACCTACTTAAGCATCATTTAAATACCGGGAATTGGCTAAATGCCTCCCCATTAAGAGGAATTTATGCCACTACTGGTCTGATTAACCAACAATCACTACCATTCACTTTCATAGGCTAAACCAGTTCCTGGAACATGTTCCAGTCAAGTGGCCATCTCCATTTTAGCACAACCTGGTTCAGTAGAGTACTCTGTACCCTGACAACTATGATTAAAAAGAAACCCCCCTTTCTTGTTACTGCCAAAAAGATGCTAGAAAAGGCACCGGGCAAGCTAAGGAAGCTTTAGAGTGTCACAGGAATGTGTCCTGTAAAGCCAAAATGACATCATGTTGTATGTGTTATGAAATTTTGATCTGGCTTCACATCATTGTGATGCAAACAGCATTGTGTCACAAGACAATACACATCACATCAGTCCTGGTTTGATGATTTCCCAGCTACATATTTTGGAGGTTTGTTCTAGGAAGGCCTTTCTGTCATCTCACAATTGAGCTGTACCAGCTAAAAATAACTCTTACCCTTCATGCAGTCTGTTTTGTCATAACCATTAGAGCTACATGAATTTAAACAAACATGTTTTCCTCCCAAAAGGAAATTGATGGAAAAAATCATTTTTGCTCATTTCTAATAAAACACTCATTTTTTTTAAAAAAAGTCAGTTTTCAAAAAATGTGTCAGTCTTGGTTTCTCATTGAAAAAATAAAACAATTAAAAAAAATTCCTGTGAAAATAATTAACATTTTTCACACAAATGTTTCTCTGAATTTAAGGAAATAATCAAGTCATGGTTCCCTGAAACCAAATGTAAAATATCCAATATGCTTTCAACTCCCATTGTAGGTGTTTTCTTAGTGTAGCCTGCTGTATCATCCTGCCTTTATCTTCAAATCCCTGAATGAGGACACACTTCTCAGACCCAGGTTCTCAATGCTTATTCCTACTGTAGCAAATCAAAGGATAGTCAACTGGCTGTTGCTAAACAGTCTTATTTTAACTCCTCTTTTGCAGTTCATGTTGTTTCTTTCACCCTGACACTGTGGAGAGAAAACTCTAGTTCATTGATGCTTAAGTAATGCAGGGTTTGTACAGATAGGAAATAAGGAACTAAAACCCAATGCACATTAGGTTAACATAGTCATTCAAAACAAACATCCAGTAATCTTAAACCATTGCCAACTCTTACATTTTCACTAACCTAAGACAAACAATGTTGAGGCACCATATACTAACTGTGAGAGGTACACATTTAAGCTAAGCTTCCAGTGCTCTCCAAATCCCTGCACCTGCATAATCAGAAATAAAGCAGCTATTGTGCACAGACCCGTTTGGCCTGATGTCTGTTGAGTTGCTATTTTTTCCTACAAAAGGATAATAATCCCGGGAGCAGAGAAGAATCAGAAACTCAGAAGAGCGGTTAGAGCAAATGAGTTAACTGATCTTAAGCACATCCTGCAAACATGATTCGTTTTAAATCCCCAGGAATGCATAATACACTAGCAGTGAAAAAAAATTCAGAAGAGGATTTTCAACTGACTTCCTTCACAGTATATATATTCTAAGGTTTCTTGGGATTAAAAGATCCACTGTTTGCTGCAGCGCATCCACAGAAAGGATAAAAACTAAATCATTAAAGCCGAGATGGAAGAAGATAGTCTAAAAATGACTCCTGGTGCCAACATTTAAACATTATTTTTCTTCCAAGATTTTCTTTCCTTGAAGTATAGTCTTGAGCTGTCTGGTCTTACGTGCGATAAGAAGTCAACCACTCCTCAGCAAATATAGTGCAACTGGATGAAAGCCATCAGTTGCTAACAACTCTGTACATCTGTATCACATGCCCGTTCTAGAGAACTGGGACAAGTAAACAGATTTACCAGTCACAGACAATATTTAGCAACACTGAATGGCTGACTGTGTCCATCACTTCTCAGCTAAAAGGAAAAATATTCATTTACAAAATGTCACAATAATATTGCAAAAAAGAGAGTGCTGATTAGAACTCTATAATTAAAATTGCATTGAGTTTTTTGTTTCAAGAAGGTATTCCCCTTATTTATTTTGCATGAAGAATACAGTGTTTCTACACATACATGTATGCAGAAAGTGAAATCCTGAGTCACTGGAAGTGCCCTTGACTTTAATAGGGCATGGTTTCACCCAGAATACACATATAATCACAATGACTAGTGCTAAACAGGGGCTGGGGGAGGGAGGATTTTTTTTTTAAATCAACATTTTGAAACCCCCTTCTGACAGGGCTTAAAAGGGACCCATTTTACATGAAATGATTGCAGGTTTTTTTACTGTAGTGGCTTTTTAACATTTACGCTTGCCCTTTTCAGTAAGAACACATGGTTTTCAGTAAGTGAAACATTTTAAAAATATTATGGTAAAAATGTCCAAAAACATTACAAAAAGATTGTGAAAAAAAGAAAATTTCAATGATATTGAAAATTTTTGCATGTGAAAAGTTTCATTTAACAAAAAAAAAAAAATGTCTTGCAAAGAATGTTGTCTTGCTCTAACAATCACACACACCTACACCCAGTGCCTTCAGAGGCAAGCCCAAATACCTCATTTAGGTGACAGTTTTGGTTATTTTTTCTACTTAGCACTGAAACCTCTGACTTTCAGAGTCACCTTATTTATAGCCAGCTATGTCCACTCTCTTTGTGGAGTGAAAGGGACACCCAGGGAAGAGACAGTTAAAGGTTTGTCATATAAAACACCCCTAAGGATATATTTTTATTTCAGATGCAAGTTGGAAATAAAAGCAGGACCCTTTACTGTATTTCACTTCCATCCTATAAAACACTAATTACATCAGGCAGAAGAATAAAGGGCACCTTTTTGGGGGGCGGGAGATATTTTGACCTATAAGGACGTAGGATTTCCTTGTGCACATACCAATGATAGCTGCAGCACTTCAAGGTCATCAACACAGGCTGACATTTTTAAAGACATGGAGATTATTCCTATCTCCCAGTGACAGAATAATAATATTAATCCTGTAAGCTCTGATAGATCCTCGTATCCAAATATTTCAAATCACGCACCAAATGTGAATGGATTAAGCATCATTACCTCCAAGTGAGGTAACTAAGCCTAGTTAGCACTCTTGAATGATTAAGCCTCATTCTTTACATGGGAAGCATTAGTATCCCCATTTTACAGATAAAGAAATTAAGGCATAAGAAGCTGAAGACAACTGAAGCTGTGGGAAACTAGAATCTGTTAACAATCCGAGTACCTACCTTAAGTTGGATACCCTCTCCCTCCCTCTCCTCCCCCCCAAAAAAGAGTGAACATCTGTGAGAAATTTCCCTAACTTATCTAAGGTTACAGGATAAGTCCATGTCGGATCTGGAATTTGAATCTAAGTCTCAAGTCCAAGTCCAAGTTCAATAGTTTACCAACTGGATATATTGGGTTAAAATTTCTGGTGGAAAGGCAATCTTCATTTCTGAATCAGTTCAAAACAAAACAGCTTCTCCTAGTGCTGTCCTCTGCTCTAATTTCAACAGGTTGCTTCAGAATGCTTATCTCGGGTTGCTTTGAACCACCTTCTCGGTTCTGCAGAATTGGGCTGGAATCTCCGGCATTTCTGCCTTTAGCCCAACCTGGAGCCTAGAAGGCAGAAAGCAGCACTAATGTGAAAAATAATGGTGGGACACCAGTGTCCTTCATTCATATTAACAATAAATATCTCTAGAAACTGCATCAGAAGCAAGAAGTTGTCAGACACTAACCAAATGGTGATGAACTTTTGAGCTTGGATTGTTTCACCAAAGTTCATGTGAGCAGCAAATACTTCTTTGCAATTTGGCTAGTCCTAATGCTGCCACATGGTGTGTGTGTGTGTCTGTTTGTGTGTACACAATGGCTGTCATCCTGGCTGACACATTGGGCATTAAACTGTGGACCTCCGGAGCTAAAAACGCTGCAGTTTGAGCTAAATAACCAAGACTACTTACCAGGAGCCATAAGACTTGTATCCTCTACGGACTGGGCATGGGGAGTGGGGGCAAGGATCTATAACACTCTCACAAGTGGGTTATATGTGCAATTCTTTATTTTCCCACCACCCCTGCATCCTGCTCAGCTGTATTACAGGTAAGAATAATCTAGTCCTTTGTTCTTATCCAGGGAATTACATATTTTTCTTCTAGTGTAAATTAGAACAAAATGATGCATAATACCCAGGAATTACCATTGCCTTGACTAGTTTTTCTTACACACCTTATTTTAAATGTTAAAACAACAGCTCTTTTTGTCAAACCTCATTCTTCTTCTCTGCATTCTTTTTAATGCTTTTGTGCATAAAATGGGATGTTTTACCACTTCCAGAGAAGAAACAATAGAAATCAAGCACACAGGCGGATACAATTCCTCCAGGAGTTCTAAAGGACTTATAATAATTGTATAATAGTCATGGGAAAGGAGTATCAATTTTGAAAAAAAACCCAATAAGGAACTAAGGTACTTTACTAGGTATGTCACATTGTTGTCTTCCTTTTTAAATAAAAACAGAGCCCCAGTGTTTTAGCCATCTGGCTCAAATTCATTATCCTAAATAAGGTCATATCGCCAGAATTTTGGGACTCTAACTACAATATCATATAAACATGAAATGCAGTGCCAAAATACAAGGGCATTTTTTTCCCCCAAATGGGTACCTGATTTATACCTGAATCAAGTAATATATATTCAGACATGGGCAATAAATGTGCATTCAAACGGATACCACAGAAGTTCCCCATTCTGTTCTTGATTGAGCAAAGTACTTAACTTTCAGTAAATAAGTAGTCTTATTGATTTCAAAAGGACTATTCACGTGCTTAAAGTCAAGCATGTCCTTACGTACTTTGTGGGACTGGGGCCTGAGTACGCAACTACCTGTTTATGTATCACACGATTTTTTTGAAAAATGGCCTACCACCATTTGCTATTAGACTAAGTGAATAAGGAGTGGAAAGGAATATGGACTAGAATGCAACACTGAGGGGTTGTTTCATGGGGAGCCTTTGATGGCTTTACATTTTCTAAGATTTCATAATTTCACCTTGAGAAACCACAGTGCTATGGGCATTGGTAATGGAACACAGATTTTCATCTCTGGGTCACTAATGCAAATGTAGTCATGGCCACCAGTGACCAAAATGAATTGTTCCTTGCTGGCTGTTTGGTGACAGACCATAAAGAGTAGTTTCTAGTAGTGTTTAGGGGAAAGGACATTAAACATACAACAAGACATAGCCAAAACCAAATCAACAAAAGGAAAAAAACTCAAGCCCACAATACTTCCACATCTGGCACCCTTGATACCAGGATTGCATGATAGTAAACACACCCTTCTCCCATGCATAGAGTTGGTCACTTCCAGATCAGGAATGAGGCTAACTGGTAGAGAAGCATTACTTGTTTGTGTGTTGCACCTCTCGTACAGTGCATAGAGAAAGAAGTTCAGTCTCTGGAGTGGCCAAATTAGTGCTATCCAGGTCAACACAGTTATTGTCTTTTTAAATGGTAAAATACTATATGCAATAACTTGGAGTTCTAAAAATGAGCTGAATAAAGGTCAAAAGCCCTAAGTCTATATATACATGGACTCATGCATAAAACAAACAGGGAATCTAAGCTGTAATAAATTCCAGGTGACTTGTCATTCTCTTCCACCACTACAGACCATAACAGCTGTCAGTTATGAATGCTCCTGCTTAAATGTAACACATCAGATTTTCAGACCAACATGGGGGAGGTTTAGATTGGATATTAGGAAAAAAAATTTCATTCAGAGAGTGGTGAAGCACTGGAATGGGTTACCTAGTGAGGTGGTGGAATCTCCTTCCTTAGAGGTTTTTAAGGTCAGGCTTGATAAAGCCCTGGCTGGGATGATTTAGTTGGGAATTGGTCTTGCTTGGAGCAGGGGGGTTGGACTAGATGACCTCCTGAGGTCCCTTCTATCCCTGATATTCTATGATTCTATGCTTTATACGATTAGAGGATCTGGATGATTTGGGAAAGGGTGAAGTGGCAAATTTAAAAGGCAATATTTGCCTTTAATTACATAAAAAGGAATACAGGAATTATCTAGCATTTATTTTCTCTGAATCGGTGCAGCAGGACTTCAATCCAAAACAATTCATTTTCAGAGAAAAACACTCATCACAAACTCAGTGTGATGATGCTTGAATTCATACTCTGCATCATTCTTCACCTGAAGTTATTCAGCCATCGGAGTGAATGGAAAGCATTCCTGAACAAATATACATCCTGAGCTACAACTTCCTATAAATTGTCACTAGATGGCATCTTGTCATCATTCTTGAAATCTCACACCGAGTTTATCTTTATTGTCCTCACAACTCTTTCTGTTAACATTTTATAACTAAAAACCTTAGACATTTATTCTGACAAGATTTCACATTTACTCTAATTGTTAAAAGATCATTTGTATGTTAATTGTGTGTTCCACTGTGCACATCACAATGCACTCTCGATTACCAACCTGAAGTACATTTACATATTGTCCAACTCTCTCCCCCCCAACAACTAAAATTAGCACATATGTAGCAAAACAATTGTGTGGTTTTGTGTTGTTTTTGTTCTTCTTTGTTTCTGGCTTATAGGATTTTGGAAAGCTGAAACTAAAAGAATGGGTTCTTTGCAAACTGACATGTAATACCAAAAACAGACATTGTAAACATTCAAAAATGGCTTTGCAATTGGAATTTTCTCAACCATGTATTTTAAAATACTTTATCTGGATTTATTTGCCTGCTGTACAAGTTTGATACCGTCAGGATGAAAATTATGGCAAACCTGAACAAGACAACTGATTGTTGTTGGTTTGGTGGACAGCTATACAACATTTGGTAGCTTTGGTTTGCTGGGGTTTATGCAAACTATTCATTTTATTTATTTGGTGTGAGGTGATGGGATTCCATAGCCATAGCTCAAGTTGCAGATTTAAAAATAAATCCTCAAAGCAAAACTCAGCCAAAATGATCAAGTTTCCATTGAGCGGCACTTGATTTCCTCCAAACCCATATAATCAGGCAAGGTTTACAGAATTGTTTTTATAAAACATTGCCCAAATGTTGAGTCTGTAGTGAAATGCAAGTTTCACAGAGCTATGTCTCTTGCGCTCCATCCAGTTGGAGTGCAGAGTGTGTGTTGATTATGTATATAGGGGACACACTCCCATAATGAAACCTCACTGGTCTCTTGATAGATATATTTTGTGGTGCTTACAGTGAATGATGTGAGCTTATGCATAAATTGTACCCAGTTTGTCTATTGTTGCTTCTGTCTCCTTTTCTTGAACCTCTCTCTGTTTGTCCTTGGACTGTGAGCTCTTGGACCATGATTCTTCAATGTTTGGAAAGTGCCTAACAACTTTAAATGGGGACCTTTTTTTCTTTTTCTTCTTTTCTCCAGGTCCTCTTTAAAAACACTTATTTTGGCTCTTCTAACCTACATTGTGTTTTCCTCATTTTCCATAGCTCTTGAGGGGGTGTGAAGCACATCTATTCATTCTGAAACTCTTCCAAGAATGACCTGGATAACTTTTGATGGGGAACAATGAACATTGAAAACTGTTTGTAGATTCCAACTTCTTAATTCTTAGATGTGCTGTCCCTTCTCTCTGTGTGCAGCACCTCCTGCCCAGCCCTAGGTTTCCTTCCCACATACCAAAAACATGAATGCCCCAAAGGAGATGCAATGATCTTCTGTTGAACTTTATCTGACATTTCAACAGCTCTGTTGATTCATATGCTTGTTAGCATTTGAATTTGCAACTGGTCAGGGGCTCACATGTTAATCTACTATGCAGTTGTGTGATGGCCACTGTAGGAAAGTTTTAGAGGAAAAGGGTTACCGTTAGGTTAGTCTGGGTAAGCAAATACATGTGCTTAGTAAATTATATAAAATGTAGGCAGTTAAGCAAATATAATAAGGCCTTGGAAAATACTAAGTTCAAAAGCTAGAAACAAAAATGTAACATCTAGCAAGGCAAGTTTTGGGAGGAGGCTAAACTCGAAATGTGGTTGATAAGAAAAAAAGGACCTCTAATTATAAAAACTGGTTTTAACAGACAGTTTGTGTTATAATCTGATGAATTAATAGTAACCTCCAAAGTGCCAGTGTTATCTAAAAATATGGAGCTATGTGAGGAGATAAAATGCCACGTGCATCTGGCTTCAAGATCCATACACAGGGCAGGCTCCAGGCACCAGCTGTGCAAGCTCGTGCTTGGGGCAGCAGAGTCTAGGGGGCAGCATTCCACCCAATCCTAGGGCGGCACAGCCACTTTTTTCTTTTTTTTTGTTCACTACTCTGGCTGCCCTGTAGGAGGGTGTGGCGAGGAGGAGGGGAGCGCCCTGCAGCAAACTGAGCAGGACAGCCCGCATCCTTCCCTCCCCCCCGACTAGAGCAGAGCGGAGCCCTCCCGGCAGGTGGCACGGCGGTTGGGGCCGCGTGGTGAGCGCCCTGCTGAAGCGCTGGCCACAGCCCTTCTCTCCCTCCCCCCTTCCCCTCATTAGACGGGCGCGCACTCTGCAGCACAAGGAGTCCCCCAGCTCTGGTCGCCCTGTAGGGATTTTTTGTTTTGTTTTTCCCCTGCGTTGCCGGTTGCGCCATTGTTTCTCCCCCCGCCCCTCCCACTTACCTGCTCCAGCCCCGCTATTTTTGTGTTGTTCCCCCCCACTTTGCCGCACCATCCGTGCCTTTTTCCCCCTGCTTTGCTGATCCAGTGCCACCCCCCCCCCCGTCCCTTTTCTTTGTTTTTTTTGCTTGGGGCAGCAAAAAAGCCAGAGCCGGCCCTGTCCATACATTCCAAATAATCTAAAAGGGAGAGGCCCAAAGGCCATATTTTGTTTTAGCCAAGGCTGAAAAAAGGGCAACACCAAACAGGCCAAATTCTAGTTTTTTAGCGAAGGTAATAATAGCATCATTTGTTTGTTACATCATATAAAGGAGTCAGCCTTGCTAAGGACAGTTATCAGATCCTACCAGATCATGCTGGGGCCAGCCAGTTTGCACGGATTGTCCCTAAGACTGATCTTTTTGTGAATATCTTCATCAAATACTTATGAATGTTTGTTGTTGTGTGCCAGAAATAATTGCTTATTACTTAGGCTTCTAAACTTGTTTAGAGCAATTACACAAATATCATTAGGCCTTTGGATTTCATAAAGGCATTTATGGTTGAATTAGTGTCTCATGGTACCTTATAATAATAATAATAATAATTCCAACAGTTGCCCTCTTGGTGACACACCAGGGACCAAACCACAAACCCCCAAAAGCATGAGTTTCTACAGCTTGAGCAAAAGACCCCAGCCTCTGTAACTGGGAGTTGTAACAACTCTCATCCTCTATGGATCCGTTCAGAAGAAGATCTGTAATACACACTCACCAGTGTGTTAAATATACATATGAAGCAAAGAGTCTTGCAAAGTTAGGTAAAATCTTCCTGTTGGATCAGCTTTGGGGATCTTGACTGATATACTGACCTCATTGTGAGCACAATGCATATACTTTAAAGAAAATAAGATACTCTGATGTCAGAGGCAAAGCTGAGAAGACTTTCCCTTTTCTTTGCAGTAATTTATAAATTTGGGGTGAAGACCAGAGCAGAGTCTGTCAAGGTTTTCTGCAGATTTCTTTTGACTCTAAAGTTCCATGCTATAAATTATATGTTAGAAGCTAAATGTTTCTTGGAAAATCAGTTACACAATATTATTCTCCTCCTTCCCAAGAAATAACTAAACATTGCCCAAAAACTAGCATTGGGCAAGTTGCCTGTCCAGATTTCACAATGGTGGATTTACCATACGTTTTCCTTCCTGTTATCACCTGTCCCTGATAATATCACAAATTAATACTTTGCTAGGTCGCTTAATAATGCTTGTGACTGTTACATCCTGACACCCCAATATTCACCACTGTCATGTAATTAGGAGATGTCTTAGACGAATTATACCTTGTAAGGTGTCATTCTAAAAGTCTTGATCTGCTAGACAGTAACATCTCATTGGACTGTATGTGCTATTGTCGTGTGTGAAGTTATGAAGTTTAGCTATGTATGTGTGGCTAAAACATGTCCTGAGGTTGAAAACACCCACAAGCAGCCTTTCAGGTATGACAGTAGAAAGGCCAAACAGTGTTAATGGCTTATTGAGGAAATGCACACAAACAAAGAAAGCATTACCCCAGGTACTGTGTACAATAGAAACTTCTCAGAGATAGCACTACACAATGAGAACTGTTTGACCCAGATCACAGCAAAAGCACTTTCCAGCAAGTGGGGAGAAAATATAAAAAGGGGGAAATTACATTATGGAGGAACCTCACTCTCTCTACAACAACTTACCTGGAAACACCTGAGGAACAAAGATTGAATGGTGGGAAAGGATGGTCCCAAGCTAGAAGTAATTTGAGAACATAAGAATGGCAATACTGCATCAGACCAGAGGACCAACAATGGCCTAAGTCAGATGCCCTAGAGGGAGTGAACATAACAGCTAATGATCAAGTGATCTCTCTCCTGCCATCCAGCTCCACCCTCTGACAAACAAAGACTGTGTTTGAAAATCTGGGAAAGCCAAGGCTACTTGTGCCTTAAGAATCTGCAAGCCTGTTTATCACTCAGGGTGAGAATTTGCTAATTTATATCTTACCTATCTAGTGTGTTAAACTCAGTTTGCAGTTTTTGTTTTTTTACTAAGGTAATCTGCTTTGATCTGTTTGCTTTCTCTTATAATGACTTAAAATTAACTTTTTGTAGTTAATAAAATTATTTCTTGTGCATAACATAACCCAGTGTGTGCAATTCATATCTGGGGGAGGCAAGAAGCGGTGCACATTTCTCTCCACATTGAGGGACAGGGTGAATTTTTATGAGCTTGCACTGTGCAAATCTTTCCATATAGTGCAAGACAGTACCATTTGGGGTTTATCTCCCAAAAGGGGTGTGCTCATGTGTCATAAATGGATAGGTAAGGTAAGGGTTAAGTTTCTTTTACCTGAAAAGGGTAACCGAACACCTGACCAGAGGACCAATCAGAGAACTGGATTGTTTAAAGTCAGGGGCGGGAATTTGTATACTCGGGGTCTTTGTTGTTTTCTTAGCTATGAGGAAACAAGTCTTCTTCTAATTCTCTCCTAATACTTCTTCTAAACATCTGTAAGTACCCAGGAACCGCAAAGTAATTCAGCTATGATGGTCTTTGGGGTGTATTTACCTGTATGTTAATTTGTTGTGCTGGTTTAATTGGGCTATCTTTTAAATCAGACTGTTTCTTTATATTTTCTTATAAGCAAGAGCCTGTATTGAGTTTCTTAATGCAAGATGATTGTTTTATATTTTCTTTCTTTTTAAACCTTGTGAAAGTTCTTTTCCTAGGGAGGCAAAGGGAAAAGCCAGGCTGTGGGCTATTTTCCTATTTGGGTCCAGGGAAAGAGCAGACTACGGGGAAAGAGACGAAGAATTCTCTCTGTTCTCTGGTGGTTACAGTTTTTCCCTCATTCCTGGAGCAAGGGGGGTGGCAGAGCCCAGCTGTGGGTATTTTGCATCTCCATTGTCCTGAGGGAAGCAGAAAAGCTGGTTTCTTGGGTCACACAGGTTAGCCGCGAGGCAAGCCTGATAAGGAGGGGGAAGGGGTTATTTTCCCTGCTTTTAGCATCCAAGGGATTGGGAATCTGGGTGTCCCACCAAGGGAGGGTTGGGGACACCAGAGGGAGGAAAGGGGGGATCAGGCCCCATAGATTAATTCCTGATCTGGTGGCAGCGAGAATATCCAAGCTGGTAGTGAGCTTGGGGGAGTTTCAGGTAAGCCCCCAAACTTTGGACGCAAAAGTCCAGGTTTGGGACAGGACCAGATTGATGGACACTAAAGTCCAGGTCTGGGACTGGACGGCTAGATTACCACATCATGTGTACTGGGTGATTGCTCTCACACAGAGCTGACTTCCATCTGTGTCTGTAGCTGGATGTGGACCTACTGATGTGTGTTGGAAGAGTCTGGAGAGCCTAATTCAGCAAAACAGAGAGAGGGAATCCAGGCAGCTGAAGCAGGAGAGGCTCAGTGAAACCCCAGTACAACAGGTGGCATCCTGGAAGGGGTGAGGGAGGAGAATCCAACCCATCACGGTGATGTTATGCTAATGAGAAAACATACTGGTCCAATGGAAATACATAATTAAAATAAATCCTACCTTTTCTGCATGCTACTATGTCCAGTTCATAGGTATCTTGCCAGAAGTAGTGATAGAGATGAGGTAATTTCAGGTAGTTCAGAACATTTCCATTCAGATCACAGACTGCAATTCTTCCAGCAACTGTATTTCTCAGCAAAGATCATTATTGGCCATAGTGAACTACTCTGAAGTGCCCTATTCTCTTTTCAATATCTTTTCTGAGTCTCTCTTGATTAAAAGCAATGTATGGTATTTATCATCATCAAATATCAATATTTGGCATGAATTTGTGAAAAGGAGAATGGGGAAAAAAGCAAAGCCATTTTCATAAAGGGCAAACTTTAAGTAAATAGGAATATACTCTTAAGGTAGCCCTGGAGAGCAATGAAAAATTGCAGACAGGGAAGAGTGCAGCCCATCCAGCTCTTCAGAGCGGATTACTACAGCAGCTCCTAAAAAGAGATGCTGGTGTTTTTTAAGAGGGACACTTGCTAAGGTTCTGTCTATACTATGTGCTAGTGATGAGATTCCCAGCTCACGCAGACATACTTGCACTAGCTCACATCAGCTAGTGCGCTAAAATAGTAATGGAGCTGGAGTAGCACAAGCAATGGTGAGTGGTGTGGACTAGCCATGATGAGTACAAACCCACCTGAACCTCATGGGTACATACTCAGCAAAGGATCAAAACACCAAGCACTTCTGACTATATACCTGTAACCTGGGTGTCATCTGAAACTTGAACCACTCTCTAGGTCCTCATATCCTGGCTATGCCTAAATCTTGTCAATTTTTTCTGCATAACAGCTCTAAGACACAGTCTTTTTTATCCAGCCACACAGATGAAACTCTCCGCCTCTCATCATTTCATGTTTCATCCTTTTATCTGGCTTTGGCAAATGCAATCTTGCCCAGTCATATCTATTCAGAATGCTGCTGCAAAGATAATGTACTTGCCTGTTGCTTTGACCATATCACCTGCTCCTCTTTGCATGCATGCATGGCTTCAACCTTCTCTGCCACATCAAACATAAGCAACTTCACTTCACTTTCAAGGCCCTTCAGAGCCTATCTCCACCCCTCTACCATCATTTATTTACTATTGAGATTTCAACCCTTACCCACTATTGGTCCATGATGCCAGTTTCCATCGCCCACTTGTTAATTATTCTAACAGGCACTTTCATAGTGTCTCCTATACTGCCACTCATGCTTGGGAGGTACTTCCCATATACACCTGCAAAATTAACTCAGTATTCGCCTTTTAAATCCTCTTTAGACCTCTCCTTTGCTGTGATGCCTAAAGAAAACTGGACAATAGTTAGGCTGTTGGTGTGCAGAGAGTGCTGCCTGTCATGACCACCAAAATTGTCTCATTGTTTCCTTGCATTCCCCCCCACCCCATCTGTTTATATATTTGGATTGTAAGCCCTTTCGAGGCAGGGACTGTCCTTTTTGTTCTGTGTTTGTACAGAACCTAGCACAATGCTGTCCTGGGGCCTCCCAGATACCACAGTAATACAAATATTAAATAATAATACAGTTATTCTTCTCATAAGCAAACATCCACCCCAAAGGACATTGAGCAGTTTCCTTTGCTCGTTTCCCACCTTGCAGCGTGACAGTCTGACAAATGTATGTCCCTTTAACATGAGATTTGCCTTTCCCTCTACTGCACCCCACTCTCCATTAGCTGTCCTTGCTCAGCAAAGACCCAGAATTCAGAGGTGCTTTCACATGGGTTGATATCCCAGCCATGTCTCTGCCTCTGCAATTGGCAACTGGCACATTGCTGCTTTCTCTGCAGCCGCTTGCTGCCATTGTTCCCTTTGATTTCACTGGCCACTCCTGTGATTCTGAGCTACCACTGCTTAGCCCAGCTCTTAGTGATTTCACTGGGTAGCAGAGAACCTCACTGCTAATGCAGCCTGTGTATTCATCTTTCACTGATCCTACTCCAAGTCTAATAAGACTTAAGGCCCCTATACCTGCTCATCAGTGATTCACTTTTAGTAATCATATAACAGAAATAGTATCAGAGGGGTAGCCATGTTAGTCTGGATCTGTAAAAGCAGCAAAGAATCCTGTGACACCTTATAGACTAACAGATGTTTTGGAGCATGAGGTTTTGTGGGTAAATACCCACTTCGTCATGTCATCTGACGAAGCGGGTATTCACCCATGAAAGCTCATGCTCCAAAACGTCTGTTAGTCTATAAGGTGCCACAGGATTCTTTGCTGCTATAACAGAAATAAGGACTCTACATTGAGTTTAGTCAGCTCTACCTTTAGACACTGGAAAGGAGAGGGTCTAGGACTCTAACCAGAGTCCACACGACCCCATGGAAACCTCCTCTCTCTTTCACTGAGACTTGGCAACCGTACCACTGCTTAGCAAGTAAGTTTCAATGTAGGGTGACCCCCTCAATCTGAGCATTTGAAGTACACTTCCAATGCCCTTTACCCACACAATAAGAACAAAAACATTTTATTACCCTTGCATTCAATTGTAACCCAAAACCAGCCAAAATTGGTCACTTTGGCAAGGCAGCTCCATCTGTTCAGCACCTAGGCAGGGGAGGCATGTTAATGAAAATATAGGCTGCTCCTGAAGTCTTCCCCCGCCCCAGTACATCACTAGATGTCTGGGCAGAGCTCATGCAGTCCCTGCTTACAGATATTTTGTTGACTTTTTTCAGCTTCTGAAGGGATAGTGCTGAACACAATGTAAACATTAAGCCTTTGATCTTACTCTCTGCTTATTTATGTATTGCATAATTTTTTACAGTGCTGACAAATAATCTGACTGGCTTGACAGGGATGTGTGATTATGCTTGGTACATTCATTCAAAACTACTGGAATCAATGGGAAGATTTTCATTGTGTCACTGGGACTAGGACAAGGACATTATAGCTTCCACAAGGGATGCAGAGCACAGTTTAAAATCGGGGGAGGGGGCATACATTTTCCCCACACACACACCTGACCCAACTCTTTCCTTCTCAGGACCCCCAATAGTGGCCTGAACCCCCTGACCCAGGAGCCCAGAAACCTATCCCCTCCAAATTTGAGTCAGAGGAGTAAGTCGTGATAGAGAGGCCGACAGGTCAAATTTCAGTGAGTGGCTTTGTGACTTGACGTGCAAGGTCACAGCCCAACATAGATCAGACACAACCAAGACATGGTTAGGCCATGGTCCGCAGCCTATGTTCCAAACCTCTAGACCAGAACGTCCTGGGTGAAATTCTGCAACTATCCTCAGTGATACTTTCTAGTCACTTAGGTTTCAGAGCAGCAGCCGTGTTAGTCTGTATCTGCAAAAAGAACAGGAGTACTTGTGGCACTTTAGAGACTAACCAATTTATTTCAGCATAAGTTTTTGTGGGCTACAGCTCACTTCTTCAGATGCATAGAATGGAAACTTCTGTCTGTGTGTTCCATTCTATGCATTTGAAGAAGTGAGCTGTAGAGCCCATGTAAGCTTATGCTGAAATAAATTTGTTAGCCTCTAAGGTGCCACAAGTACTCCTGTTCTAATCCCTCAGAAAAGGAGTACTCTGTTGGAAAGAACTCCTCGCACATATACATAGGGCAACATTGCTTTGTATTCTGAGGTGGACCAGCTTTGAAATTAAATCTACACCAACTACCATCATCTCCTTTTTCAACCAGGAGGTACTAGCCTTGGCTGAAGAACCATGGCAGCTTTTTCTCGGGGCCAGTGTAACCACTAGGTGAACTAGGTGGCCGCTTAGGGTGCCAAGATTTGGGGGCGCCAAAAAGCAGTGACCCCAATTTTTTTTACACTATTGCTCCTGGTGGGGGGATGGGACACTCGCAGCCACGTTAGCACCTACCTCTGTGGGCATCCTCTGCAACCATGGGCCCCATCACCTCCCTCCGCCATGCCCCACATCACTGCCCACCTGTGCCCCCCCGGCCAGACCAAAACCGCCTCCTCCCCGAGCCCCCAGGCTGCTGCATCACTCCCTAGCCTGCTCCCTCTGGCAGTCCCAGATCCCCTGCTGCAGCAGCGTCTGCTGCCCAAGGGCTGCTGGCTGCAGATCAGAGTGGGTGATATCAATCCACCTGCAGCTGGCTGTATTGACAGCAATGCAGTGGCAGGAGGGGGAGACGGGGGTGGGGGAAAGGAAGAGGAGACCATGGCCACTATGCCCTGCCAGAGGATACAGGGTTAAAAGCTGCAAAAGTATATCCTTCCTCAGCATGTGCCACCTTCCAAGGCTTCATCCGCATCCATCCCTGCAGCCCTGTGGAGCAGGTAAATAAAGCTCCATTTGTGGGGAAACCAAGGAAGAGAACAGAGACATGACTTTCCCAAGGTCACCCAGGGAGTCGTTGTCAGAGTCCTGCTTTGAACACAGGAGACTGAGGCTCCTAGTTCTGCACTGGCTCAGACCATTAGATCAGAGGCCTTCAAGCCCTGAGATCTGGACCTGCCCACACAAAGTATTAATCTTGGATTCAGGGGCAGCACACTGCAAGTTTTCAGTGAAGAAACACGGCTGTCTTGAGCCCTTATGGCTACAAGGAAAATCTTCCAAAGGTGATGGGCGTCTAGCCAACACAGTTCTGTCTGCCTGAGTCTGCAGCCAGCCTGGGACAACAGCGCTAGGAAATGCAGCAGTACCTGTTAAGTCTAATTATGACACCGTCAGAGCCAGATTTTCATGTAACATGGGTGACCAGTTGCGTGGTGCACAACCACTGCAAGGTGGAAGTTTCACCTAGGGCACAAAATATCCTTTCACCAGCCCTGCTTTCTCTCCCTTGTAGCTGGAGTTTTATATGGGTTTGAGTGCCACGTCTAGACTACGCGCCGTATCGGCGCGTTAAAATCGATTGCTCGGGGATCGATATATCGCGTCTAATCTAGACGGGATATATCGATCCCTGAGCGCGCTTATATCGATTCCGGAACTCCACCAACCCCAACGGAGTTCCGGAATCGACATGGC
>NC_133777.1:29123982-29127392 GCF_003597395.2 Chelonoidis abingdonii
GCCAATCTGCCCTGGAGGAAAATTCCTTCCCGACCCCAATATGGTGATCAGCTAAACTCTGAGCATGTGGGCAAGGCTGCCCAAGTCAGCAGAGTAGAATTAGATCTCTGAATCTGGTAATTTCTTTTCACAAATAATGTGAATTAAAGCATTTCAGTGTGCACACCTCAAAAATATCTTCCCTCACTGAGCTATCCCTCCTTTTTGACCCAAAAGGTGGCAGCAAGCCGTTGAATCTTAATTTATTATGAAAACCACAAGGCTTGTATTATAGAAATGAAAAACAGAAATAGCAGAGATGTGTAGGACAATGCAAGGCATACAGCAAGGCCTCAGTTGCAGCTGAATATCTCACAATCAAATAGTGGGGTAAACCCAGTCCTGAGTTTGTACATGCCAGTTCAAATATTCTCCATTCATAGGAAAATCTCTATTTTAGAGGATAGGGTGACCATTCTGTAGGAAAGAAGCATATAAATTGTAACATGTCCTTGACGGGCAAATCCACTCCCCACAATCTGGCCCAACTAACGTATGTGTGTGTGTGTATTCCACAACCTCTAAACCACAAAGCAAGCACAATAGTTGGTTTAGGCATCTTGTCTCTCCTTCCTCTCAGAGGGAAGGGGGAATTAGTCTGCCAGCAACCCCCGACATTGCCTTTCCCCCCTTTCATCCTGTGCAGCTTCCTATCCATGTAATGAAGCCAAGCAGATTCTACTGCCATAGAGGCATGGGCAGAATTTGCCCCTAAATCCAAAGCCCTCATCCCTAAGCACAGGCTGCATAGCCAGGCAGCACATAGTGGGATTCATGGTGACCCATAAAGGAAGGAATCCTCCATGCCACCCACAGCACAGTACTGAAGCTCTTAATGTCCACTATTCCATGCCAGGGCTTGCAGACATTCTGCAGTGCATGTAAACACACTGCAATGTAGGAAAGGACCAACTGATCAGACATAATGGTGGAGAATGTGATCCCATCCCTTCCTACTCCATTTCTGGCCTCACTTCTAAAGATGCAGTGCACATTGATCCGCAGTGATCCCCCAAAGACTGAGATCCACAACATACAGACGGCATAAAGCCCCTCACCCTTGCTGCCTCATCACATGGCCAAATCCTGCCCTACTTCTGCACAGTAGAAACTCCCCGATTTCTTTTCTCTCTTGAGAGCTCTGTACCCACAGGGCGGGGTGTAGATTTATCTATCAATTCACAATACTTCACTCTTAACAAACCCCAAGCTCACATGAGCCTGAGGGCAGAAGTGGAGCCGAAGCCCAGAGGTTTTATTCACTATTCAGCCCAACTCCTGAGAGTTTCAGAGGGTGTTTTGCCTAAGCTCAAGGCTAGTAAGTACTGGTGCTTATGGCCCACTGAAGACACCTCCATAAGCGTAGCTTCACACTGAAGAAAATCCTCACTTGGAACTTTTATTTTAGTATCACAAAAAGCTTTCTTACCCAATATACCTCCACAATCCTACATTATTTTTAATTCCATGTGTATAGTATCTTCTCCAGAAGCAAATCTTGCATTATGGTTGAGAAGATGAAAAGACAGCTTCAAAAAGTGCAAACATCAATGGGGTTATTAATTCTGAGACCTGAAGATGACAAATACAACGTCAATATGGTTAAATTTCATTCTGAAACTTGCTGATAATTTATTCCTTCTGCAAGTTCAAACTGTCTCCCAAACTGCCTCCCACTTATTCTCTGATGTCAAAAGCAGCATTGCCATCTCCAAGCATTCACAAATTGTAAGTCAGCTACCCAAAAAAACCCTCATGACATTGGTTTAAAAGTACTTGAAATTTTAAAAATACATTTTGGATTCTTTTTATTTGCTCTCTTGGTTTTTGACCCTTTAGGGTTCACATTCTAAGGCTTTTTTCTGCAGCCATGAAAGATAGAAACTTACTTTATTTTTTAATATGAAAGCTGAAATTCTTACATAATCATATGACTCCAGGAGCTGGTTCTTTAATAAAAAACACCAAATATCCTAATTTCACAACAAAATTGCCATAGTTGGCAACATTGTAAATGTCCTAAATAAGTCTGTACGGAAAACAAGAATTCTGTTTCAAGAAAGGAAGACAGAAAGACTGAACTGAGGTTTCAAAATTTGTTTTCATTCCACAACAGAACAGAAATGAGACCTTTGGAAAAAAACATAAGATCAAAATCCCCCCCAGAATAGTCAACAGTCTGGAGTTAGGGCACTCCCCTTGGATATGGGAGACCCAGATTCAAGTCCCGCCTGCTTTAGAACCATGATATCCCATATCTACTTTAACCACTTTACTATTGGTTATTTTGGGGGTTCTCTCTCTCTCTTGTTTTGACCAGAATTCCATCCTGGTCATGGGAAACCTGGCTAATGAAAAAACAGTTTTGGTTTTGACAAATCTGCATTTTCTGACTAGAAAACTTTTTCTTATAAATTCCCATCCATATTTAGTCTTAAATACCTCAATCCAGCTGCCAAAACCTCCACCTTCCCCCCACTGAAAAACACTACGGTGATGCAATTATCCATTGTCAATTCAAACATTTCTGACACACTGAAAATATGGGGGCAATAGAAATTAAATTTAATTTACTATCTAAATAAATTACACATTTACATGCTACTGTGCTGGCTGCATTATTTATTGTGATATTTAATTCTATTCTTTATATTTATATTTTATTGATATAGAAACTGCTGCAAAATATCCAGACTGCTGCATCTGAGTGCAGCCCAATCTGGGGGGCTTTGCGGCAAAATTAAAATCCAGTTTACTGGGGATGCAAAGGGTATGTCTACACTGCAATGTAAGCCCAGGGTTAGTAGAACTCAAGTTAGCAGACCCTAGGTTTGTTAACTTAGGGCTTGAGCATCTACACTCACTTGTAACCCAAGATTAGAAATTGTTTGTCCCTGGGTCCCAACCTGGAGCTGCAGCATCTACATTTCATATGCAGGTCCAAGTCCAACCACTGTATCTCAGACTTCCTAGCACACACTTAAAATATGGTTGCTCTAGCCCTTTGTTCATGGTGAAGTGTGGGAAAACTTGACTGTCCCGAGGACAAAGAAAGTTGGCCTGTGGGATTGTGAAATACTTTTGGTGGGCTCCTGGAGCATGATTCCAGGAGGACAGCATCAGCCCTGAAAAGCAACACGGATTGGATCCTGGGTCCTAGCTTGACTCAGGCTTAGATGTTGGACACCCATGGGTCCTGGAACCCTAGGTTATTACAATGTGTGTGTAAATGAAAGGGAGGTAGGTTTGAGCTTGGGGTGTGCTACAGACCGCCGGGATCTGATTTGGATATGGATAGGGACCTCTTTAATGTCTTTAATGAAGTAAACACTAAGGGGAAATGTGTGATAATGGGAGACTTCAACTTCCCA
>NC_133777.1:29129884-29275451 GCF_003597395.2 Chelonoidis abingdonii
TTGAGGTCTTCAAACCACAATATTGAGGATTTCAATAACTCAGTCATGGGTTAGGGGTTGTTATAAAAGTGGATGGGTAGGGTTCTGTGGCCTGCCTTGTGCAGGAGGTCAGACTGGATGATCATATTGGTCCCTTCTGACCTATGAGTCTATGAGCCGGAGTTTGAACCCTAGCCTCAAATGCAGTGTAGACAAACCCAAACAGCTTTACCTACTATTGGGCACTATAGGGATGTGGACTCACCCTCTGTGGCACCTCCTGCTGGTCTCTCAGGGAATTAGATCATCCAACTTCCAGAGCGCCCTCTGCAGGCCAGAAATCCACCTTACTGCTGGCCCCCGGTGTCCTTCCCAGGACTCCGGTGCCTCTTTCTCTGAGGTGCTGCCCCTCTGACAGTAACCCCTCGGTCTCAGGGGAATCCCCATCCCCTATCTCCACCTTGCCTCAGTGTAAGGCTACTGCCAGTCACCAATTAGCCCCCGTTCCCTGAGGCAGACTGCAGGGTATGCTATACATCGCTGGCAAGGGGGGTTTGGACTTGCTGCCTTTACCTACCCCTGGGCTGCCCTCTGCAACCCCCCAATACCTATTAGCTTATGCTAGGCCACAGCCTGGGGCTTTCCAGGCTGGAGCTCCCTGGCTCATCTGCCTTTCCCCAGTCCTGCTCCATCCAGGTGCCCTGTCTCTAGCTCCCTGCAGCCAGGCCCATCTCCCTCTACAACTAGAGAGAGACTGTGTGCCTTTACTCCTGACTCAAGCCTTTATAGAGTCAGCTGGGCCCTGATTGGGGCATAGCCCCCAGCTGAGGCTGTTTCCTCCAATCAGCCTCGCTGCTTTCTTCCTCCCACGGTGCTCTTCCAGGGCTGTTTTAAACCCCTCAGGGCAGGAATGGGTAACCACTCCGCTACAGGCACCTAAGGAAACAAGCATAGTATAATGTACATGGCAGGAGTCTATACAAATTTAGTTTCATGGGCATGTTTCAAATAAGATAGTGGTGGCTTGTAAGTAGGATTCATGCTCATTCTTTCTGCATATTCCTATTCACAGGAAAGTAACTTGGCAAAAGATAAGTTAATGTTCTAAAGCTACTCATGCAGACTTTCAAAATTAAGGACTGACTTTTCAGAAACAGGACACCTGCCATTTAAAATATTATATATAATTTCTTATTTGCACCATGAATAAATAAAATTCATTGATTATATGACAAACTTTGGTAATACTGAAAAGGTTATTTTAGAAGGTGCACATTTCTCAGGCTAATAAAAACCACTTACATTATTTAAAGGGAGATCTATTAAACAGCTAGAAAATTCAGCATTCATATAATTCCATGAACTTGATTCAGCACAAGGTAACTCCAGTTTTATACCAGTATAACTCCATACACTTCAACAAAGCCACAGCAGTGTAACATTGGAGTAACAGAGTAGGGAATTTAACTTCTCTGAGTTTCAAATTTGTTATATTTGCACATACTATCTGTCATTAACAGCAGGCAAGAGCAGCCCATAATAAAAAAAATATCCAAAAAAGCTGTTCATATTCTGGAATTGAAGTCTTACTGAATCATTCGTCCTCAGATCTATTTGAATTTTCCTCTCAAGCTCCCTTTTTTAGCACTAAATTGTTCTATAAGCAATAATTTGGTGTATTTGAGAAACGTATGCATTCCTTCTCATTAGTCACAACACACAACTTTTTCAGACAACAATACAGATAGTGTAATTCACAGAGAGATAAACTCAGTTCTTAACTTCATTATTTTTTATGCCACAATTGTGTGGCGCTAGAAAACCCAAGCAGTATATTAATTCTTCTCCATCCCCTCCCTTCAATAGCTCAAACAGTGCTACCAAAATTGCCTGTATAATTCTTTTTTTCCAAAACAGGCACAAAAGTAATAATTAAAGTTCTGTAAATTATTGACGAGTCAAGCAAGGCAATTGGAATCCTGTTTTTAAAATGGTATTCTGACAAATGTAAGCATTTGAAGAGTAACAGGTTCTTGTAACACAAGCTCCAACAAAGAAGATTTAATCACAAGAACCAGCCTAAAAAATTTCAGGTAAATCTGTTACCAAGAAATAGGCGGAACAGTCTTAACATTATTCTGCATGGTCTTGATTATTCAGTGGAGTAATGCAACCTCTTTTACAGTGACATCAGTAAGCATTTTTAAATGCACAGCTCAGGTCATTTTCTGCTCCAAATAATACGTTCTTCCATAAATGAAATCTTATTTCTCAAATCATTAATTTTCAAATGACATGAACCTAAATTGGATTCTAAGAAATTAAAACAGAGATGGAAGCTTTTGTATAACCACAAACAGTCTTTTAATGTTATTTTAGAGCTAATTCTTTAAGAGACTCTGACAAAAGCTCTGATAACTTCACAGTAGCTATTGAAGCATTGCAAGAAGCTGCAGCTAACAGAGGACATATACAGGTAGGAAAAGCCAGGGAACACCTTCTTTTAACTCCGTCTTCTGTTGTTGAAATCAGGAAAAGAGCTGGTGTTATCACTAAATAGCTAATAATAATTAAATTTTGAAACAAAAAGTTGTTTCAAACCAAAACCTGAACTTTTTCAAATGGGATATTTTCAAAACTCACCTCTCTTTCAATTTTTTTACAAAATGGTAAGTTTGTTAAAAGTGACCCTTTCTCAAACTGTTGCAGTTCCAATGAATCTGCATTTTCTGATGCTAAAGATTTCATTGAAAATTTGCCAACCAGCTCTACTGATGAACAAATAATCAATAGGCACCAAAATATCCCCTAATCAACACCCTAAACCAATCAGAAGTCTGGTAGGAAAAGTACAATTCTGTTCTTCAAAACATGCAAGCACAAAACTAAAGCAGTGACTTCCTTAACTTAGAATCTGATCTTGCAAATATTTTATGGTTATCTTCACTCACAAGAGCAGCAGCAAGAGCCAGGGGGTATTAGTAATACCTCTCAACTTGTCAAGAATCAAATGCCAACTATTGACCCTAATGTGTGCTTCCCAGAAACTGAAAATCCTGTTGGATTTCTTGCTTTCAGGCAAGTCACTCTTTCTATAACCTCAGTTTCATGGTTCTTCCTGTGATGTAAGTAATTTTCAATAATGAAAGCAGGCGCACACAAATTTGAGTGGAAGGAGGGCAGTGTTGGGGCTCAGTGAGTGACATCTCTCAAAATGAGGTACATCTGGATATTAACTTATCACCTCAAGGCCTCAACCACAATCAGGGTCACATTGTGCTAGGCAGCGTACAAACACAGCAAGTTAGAGTCTTTGCGCCTAAATAGGTAACAAGGAAAAAGGAGGTGCTGTTATCTCTGTTTTACTAAAGAGTAACTGAGGCAGAAAAGATTAGCGGTCATATTTACAAGGACTTAGGCACCTAACTGGCATCTTAGGCACCTAAATTCCACTGGAATTCACAAAACCCCTGTTCAGAAGCCCCCAAGCCCTGTAAGTGCCTAGAATTGTTTGTCAGCTACATGTTTGCAGCAGGAGTTCTCTAAGAACCTATATTTATGCCTTTAAGCACACACACAGTGCAGCCCCACACCAGGTATCATGACATCTAAGTGCCAGAGTGATGCACAAATCAGGAGAAGAGAGGCATTCCTCTGCCTAACTCACCTGCAGGGGCCGATCGGGTAAGCATATTCAGATCTTATCTACTGGATTAGAGGAAGGAGTGGATCAATTCCTTCATAACTTTTAGCCCAGTAGTTAGGATACTAACATGGGATGGGGAGACATGCTGATTAAGAACATAAGAACGGCCATACCGGGTCAGACTAAAGGTCCATCTAGCCCAGTATCTGTCTATCGACAGTGGCCAATGCCAGGTGCCCCAGAGGGAGTGAATCTAACAGGCAATGATCAAGTGAATTCTCTCCTGCCATCCATCTCCATCTTCTGACAAACAGAGGCTAGGGACACCATTCCTTACCCATTCTGGCTAATGGCCATTTATAGACTTAACCACCATGAATTTATTCAGTTCTCTTTTAAACGCTGTTATAGTCCTAGCCTTCACACTTCCTTCGGTAAGGAGTTCAAGCAAGTGACTATGGCAATGCAGAAGAACGTCCTTTTATTTGTTTAAACCCCTGCTTAATTTCATTTGGTGACCCTGTTCCTCTTTAGTGGGAATAAGTAAAAACTTTTCCTATGCTTTCTCCACACACTCATGATTTAATTACCATCTATCATTATCGCCCGCTTAGCCCTCTTTTCCAAGCGATAGGTCCTAGCCTCTTAATCTCTCCTCATATGGGACCCTCTCCAACACCTAATTATTTTAGTGCCCTTGCTGAACCTTTTCAGTGCCAGTATATACTTTTCGAGGGGAGGAGACACAATCTGTACACAGTATGCGAGATGTGGGGTACCTGGATTTATACTAAGGGCAAATATATCTTCGTGTCTTATTTCTCTATCACCTCTTTGATGATTGCTAACACTGTTTCTTTTATGAACCAATTGACGCCTCTGCATACTGCGTGACATCTTCAGACAACGATCCTGATGACTCCAAGATCTTTCCTGACCTATTGTAGCTAATTAGTCCCCAATCATAATTGTATGTATACGTTGGGGATTACTTTTTCTCAATGGCATTACTTTACATTTATCCACACTAAATTGCATTTTGTTGCCCAATCACTAGTTTTTTGAGATCTTTTTGAAGTTCTTCACAATCTGCTTTGGTCTTAACTATCTTGAGTAGTTTAGTATCATCTGCAAACTTTGCCACCTCACTGTTTACCCCTTTCTCCAGATCATTTATGAATAAATTGAATAGAATTGGTCCTAGGATTCAAGAAGGGCTGGCTCTACCATTTTTGCTGCCACTCAAACTGCTGAAGCAAGAATGGGCTGCCCCAAGAATGGATGGAATGCCACCCCTTAGCATGTTCTGCCCCAGGCACGTGCTTCCACCACTGCTGCCGGCCCTGGGTTCAAGTCCCCTTTTTATCTGAGGGGAAAGAAGGGATTTGAACTAGAATTTTCCACTTCTCAAGGAAAGGATGGAAGGATGTTCAAATGTGGGGCTCTTGTTACACTATTCCACTGTGAATAAAAAAAATATAAAAAGTCAATAGAGCAGGGCATAGGCTCAAATGGCATAAGCACCTACTGCCAAGAGAGGGTTCACAGCTGAGAATCCCAAGCATAGGTAGACGCCTCCGTGCAGCCCAGTCTTTGGCTCCTATCTCCAAGAGAGGGGCAGGGCTTAGCACATCCCTTCAGCTTGGCATCTCCCATTGGCTAGGTTTGGTAAAAGGTGTCACCTAATGTTCTGGATTTTGAGAATGGCATTCTGAGGCTCCTCTCTCCCCACCTTCGTTGTACAGGAGCTAAGGCGCATAACAAAAACTTCGTGAATCTCAGTGGTTTTCTCGGAACCTAAAAGATAGGCATTGTGATACTGGGAGTCACCATGCCTGAGCTTCCCTGGGAATCTTGCCCTGAGTGACTTGACCAAGGTCACACAGGAAGTCTGTAGCAGAGCTGGGAATTTAATCCCATTCTCATGCAATTTAATGCAAACTTAATCTCAAGACCACCCCTCCCTCTTAGCATTGTACACTGGAATGACCCTGTAGTAAGAGGTGCCCTTCAGATTCCTAAAGGATAATTGTTTCTCCTGTGTCTCAGTGATCTCCAGCTATGGTTGAAAATGTTTATAGGACAAGTTCAATAATGAAGCAACCATGTCTGAGTACTTTTTATACGCCATTGGAGCCAAGGACGATAAAGTCTCTAATAAAGCAGCTGACTGCTATAAAACTCTCATTTCTGGAGGGGATTACTACTATTATAACATGTATTTGATACTGCCTAATAGTTTTTTAAACTGGAACAGCTGCACAGCGATATCTTTTCCTTGATGGTTAGCAACCATTTTCCCCACAGATCAGAATGCAAGAATGTGTCATTTCATGTTTGGAATTTCCTGTAGTAACAACTGTATTAGAGTAGTGTTCTGTTATGCAAATTAGAGTAGATTGTTGCTGCTGTTTCACAACCAACTGGCTCACACTGTAGCTCTATGAATTCATGATCTGTTGTAATTCACCTCAAGCATTGTGTGAAATATGAATCTATATATCACAATTTGATAAACAGGAAATGATGAAGGATGAAATAGGGTATACTGTTTACAGTAGAACATATAAAGCTTGATTCAGAGGTGCTGAGCACCTGCAGCTCCTGCTGACTTCAAATAGAGTTGCAGGCAATTAGCATCTTTCAAAATCATACTCATAGTGTATTCATCATTTTAATACAAACTTATTTTACGAACATTCATTTCCCAGCAGATATGCAATTTTGTGTAAAATAGTTTAGTAAATGGTAAGTGCCTTATAAATAAAGAAGACATACATGCTCATTTCTGTCCTTTAAATCAATGCATGGTAATTCCTCTCAATCCTATTCAGTGTAATTTTCAAATAAATTATATGAGCACCTACTCCAAGTATTCTGGAATTATATGACATTCACCAACCTCTTCTCTCTTCTCCGTGTACCTCCTCTCACTTAGTTAAAATTTTATATTGTAATGATGCATCTATCATTTTTATACTGATAAGGCACATTGTAAGAACTGCACAAATAGAGGAATCATTTTTCTACTAGTATTTACTCAAATTCAAAAGCAAGATTTATATATGATCATTTTTGTAATGATTTCATAGCCACTTCTTTGCATATATTCACTCACATGCTTCACATTTTTGCCAGAAGCAAATTTATACACATGATTTTAAATGTCAGAAATACTTGATTTGCAAATTCTACAATCAAACTACTGAAGATTTATGCTGCATTGATTTAGTTATATAAAATCAATCAATTCGGAAGAATACCTCATTACATAAACACCACACCATAAATTGTGAACATTCAGAATTTACAGTGATAATCCCTAAACCAAGAATTATTACTTGATTATATTTGGGAATCAATTAATTTGGGAATTTTGGGATCCTTTCACAGATAGCTAGCAAACAGGAAAAAATAACTGAAAATCAACAGATTATTCATTGTCAATTCTTGCTTAGCTTTACCAAAAAGACCTAGCTCTTTCAAAGTTTTCACTCATCTATTTCTGCACCCTCCCTGCACTTATATTTAAAACATCAACATTGAGCACCACCTTTGCTTTAATCATTTATACCATAAATATTAGTACACTTCTTCTTAGCAAGGGAAGTGTCCTAACTCACTTCTCTAGTGTTCCCCTCCCCATCCTCAACTCAGTCCTACTTCCCCTTCTCAGCTCTGATCTTCAAGTCATCCTCAAACTTTTTGCATAGATTGGATATTTATCCGTAACACACAGTACAGAACTACAAGATAATGCAAGAGCAGTGATTCAAGCAATGACAAAAGTACCAATTTCACTAAAGGCTAGACTGCAAATTGAGTTGAACCAAATGATAGACAACGCTATCATTTTCATCTCACTTTACTACACTCCGCAAATCTGCCTACTATCATCTGTGCAACAGTGGTCGCATCTACCATTAGCTTGACACTCACTCTGATGATCTCTCCTTCATGCATTTGTCACTTCATGCCTTGATTACTGCAACTCCCTCCTTTTATGGCCTCGCAAAATCATCCATATCCAAATTCCTGTGTGTTCAGAATACTGCAGAACAGCTTCTCCCCTGTTACATGCAAACACTATAATTTAATCCCTGTCACTAGAAAATGAATTACTGATGAATTTCTCCATATCTAATAAAAATTTGGAATTACTGAGGTAATAAAAAAAATGAGTCTGTATGCCACTTAAATGAACCCTCAGTCCAACTCATTTTCTTCCTGAAAATATGTATTAAACTCTCAGGTAAAACTAATTTTTTTTTTTTTTATTGACAACACTGACTTATTGATCTGTCTGCTTTGCCTGCTTTTCCCTTGCCGCTGAAATATTCTGGTAACAAGCAGAAAATCTGAGCCCGTTCTTAGACCTTGACTCCCCACCCCCCCCCCTTTTTTTTTTTTAATCAAGTCAATTTACTACTAGTGAAATGTACTAGACTGACAGCACTGGAAATTGAAACTCTCTAACAGAGAGGTAGTTCATTCTCCTTGCTCATTCAGTCTTTGGCTTCTGATGAAACTGGAAAGAAGGGTGCCAATTAATTCCAGATGAGGTGCTGGCTTTTTGTAATGTGCATAGCTGTCCACTGGAAAATGGACTGAGTTCATGGATTCATTTCACATAATCTGGTTAATAGCTATGTGGTAATTATCTTTCGATCCTTATCCAACCTAGATTGTGCTTGAAACGAAAACCGATAGCTGAAAGACTTCACATTTGGTATCATTTTTTGAGCTATTCATTCTCTTTCAGAGAAATACAAAGTTATGCAAACATTCGGCCTAGTTCTGCAAAAACTTGTCTGTGAGAGTAACTTTCTCGTGAGAATAATATCATTGAATTCAATGAGACTATTCATAGTAATAAGTGTTTGCAGGGATATGCCCAACACTTTGCACAGTTAATAGTATTATTATGTAACACCCAAGGTGTCTAGCATCTTTTTAGTTGCACATACATGAATCAGACACTCAGGATATAATGCTCAGAATAAGACCTCTAAATATTTCAGAAGGCAAAGCACATAGTACAGCACTTGAGAAGCAAGTAAAAACACCAGTACCATCCTAATAAGTCAACCCAGTGATCCATATACAGCAGTATCATATATCTAACAATAGCCAATACCAAATGTTTCTGATGAAAGTAGGAACCCTCACAGTGAATCATTTCTTTCCATACTATGTTTTTGGGACAAATTTCTTCCTGACCCGGTCTGCTATATCAGCATCTGCCCTGAAGCATGACAGCTGATAATTATCCTTCCTTGTTTATACAGATCTTATAAACATGTGCTCAGGTAAGTAGTGTTTATTGACATGAATAATTCCATTCATTTCCATCACATGGGCAAGAGTTTGCAGGATCCGGTCATTCAGTTCCTTTTCCACAAAGATTTGTGCCTCACACAAGTCCATTTTTAAATGGAGGATACAGCTTTCCCGGATAATACAGAAATTTGATAGTCAACTACCTAAAATGTTTGTTGCATGCAACTGGATACCCAATTGCCTAGCATCTCTCAGTTCCCCATATCCACTGTGAAATTAGACATTGCCATGGCACACTGGTGTGTCTTAATTATTGTACAGAGAAATCAACTAACTTAGTAATAGTTGATTGCAATTTTCTATATTATGAGGAAGCTTCCCTGTGGTGCCCAGATTCTATTAGACACAAGACAAGACAGTATCAGAGCTATTAGGAAAACCATTAGGATTCCTTAATTCTTGGCCCTTGACCCAGTTATCGTACACATTAGAGCAGGCTGACCATGCTCTAAATTGTAGCTGCAGTTCTCAAGGACCCCAAATGGCAATAAATGGAGCATGCTCCCATAACCAGAACACACCTCCCCACCCCTAGCATGCCTCATATGTGGTGCTGATGAAGGCATAGGAGACTGCTCCTTCAGATTCTGCATCTTCTGGGGCCTCCTTCCCACTGGGAAAATTTCCAGCAGATTAATTGTGAGAGATTTATACTCCCCTTGTGCTGCTCAGGTGATATGCAGGGAGAAGATCAGAGCAGAGAATCTGCTCATATTCATGTGTGTGTGTATATATATATATATATATACACACATATAAATACACACACACACGCCTAAATGTTTTATAAAATGTTGTGTAAATTACATACTTTTACCATTATGGGATTATATTTAAAAGTGTGAAATCCATTCTGCCATTGTTGCTTTCTACAACTACAGAGTCAGCAGAACTAAACCCAGAGGTTAGCATACTGACGTGTGGTTTAGAGGGATTTTTTTGCTGAATATTCTTCATCCAATGTCCCCATTATGCTATGTAGAAGGTCCACAGGAAGAAAGACTTACACATTCAAGTTCCAAACTAAATAAAATAAAATATTTAAAAAAATCAGCAACTCACTTTAGCCAGTTAAGAAAATGCACGCACAAGTTCCTGCTCCAGTATGATTTCAGATCTGATTTGAAAATGAGCCAACTGGCATGTGAGTGACATTTCCCCCACAGATATGGACTGCAATATAGTAGTCTCCTCCTGAGTCAAGATTCCAGCCTGTCTTACAGTGCTCTGAATCCAGAATAACTCCCCCAGATCCAAAGGAGCTATGTTGTATTTTACACCAGTGTAACTCAGATCAGAGCATAGCCCCAAGTGTCTAGCACAGACATTCTTACAAAACGTTAACACAAAGATTCCGTGATAGTTCACTAAACATTACATAGGTATGACATTGGGATAGTACATCTTTAGAAGTTCTAGTTAGAAAAGTCTGTAATGGCAGCATTGAAGCGTCACTGTTAATCTGTGTCAGTTGTCTTTATTCTGCAAATCACTTGACAGAGTAGTACAAATACCTCTGTAACATGTTCATCCATTTCTGGCTAAGTGTGGCTTTGAGAGAATACATCACTTCCAGAAATGAGTTTGTCATTTCATGAACTGAGCCTTTCTTCAAATATTAAGTCATTATATTATGGAACCAATGAGTCAACCTACTTGACATCCCAGAATTTTAAGGAAGATGGGTAGTGTCTGATAATCTAGTGGTTTGGTGTTCACGTTTTTAGAAGAAAATCAGGTATCTCTACAATTATTCACACCTAACACCTTTTTCTGCTTCATCCATTACCAAGCTTAGATGATTTTATGTATATACACACACACGAAGAAGCCACTGAACCCAGAGGCATTTTACTGTATATGATCTGCACAGGTATAACAAAATATTAATCTCCTTACCATGTGACTTGACTGCTCTCTTGCAGGTATTATCTCTGTGTTACTATTCATGCACCATTGTTAAAACCGGATTTAGTAACTAAGACTAATGGCTCACTCTGCCTCAAAAGGCACAGCCATGCACATCTGGTGCAGTGGGAATCTCACCAGGACACACAATCATTCATGGGAATCTGGCCATCTCTCATGGCTGGTGGTAAAACTACCTTGCTGGACCTCTTCCTTACCCCTGGGCCCACTCCTTTATGGTGGAGATGCCACTAGCCAGAAGCAATCCTTGGCATTCAAGAAACTGCAAAGGCCACTGTTATATACAACTTCTCTCCCTTTCCCCAGGAGTCAGACACTGCCTCACTGTAAATCAGTCTGCTGATACAATGCAAGTGCTAACATAGAAGATGGATTTACTGGATCGCTAATTAACTGAGATTTCAATGATTCAAGTCAACTTTCCTCAGTTTGGTGAGCAGGACAGAAGTTTACTAATATTATATATTCAAGTATTTGAGAACAATTAGCAAACTCAAACACAGTTACTTCAAGAGCAGTAAGATCTGTCTCAGGTAAAATCGTTTCCAGTGATTGATGGCTGAAGCACTGTAGAGAAGAATGCAAACACTGTTACAGAAGGCAATCTGTACAGCAAAATGCTTTTACTTACTGGACCTTGAGGACTGTTCCTGGCACTGGAAGCCAAAGCCATACCATCAGATTTATAGTCCTGAAAAGAGGGAAGGAGGAAAAGATATTAAACAGAATATTTTGTACTTTACATAACAGGAATTAAAATCAGCAAAAAGTACATTGCAAAGCAGAGCTCAGAACTATGCTCAGGGAAGAAGCTATTGATAAATACTATTAATTTCAGTTATAGCCATACTTATTCATTTTAGGTACTTGTATGGCTCACATTACCTTAGTATCTCAGTGCCTTTTAAAAAAAATATAGCTATCTTCACAAATTCTCTGTGAGGCAAGGCAGTATCACTATCCGCATTATACAGATGGGGAATAGAGAGACTAAGTGATTTGCCCAAGGTCTGTGGCAGACCAAGGAACTGAACCACGGTTTCCTGAATCCCACGCTAGTAACAAAATCATACCACCCTTTCTATCATGTGATGTATTGATATAATGTTATGTTAGTACTAAAACCTGTATGAATTTTGTATTCATAATTAACTCATAACTCAAAGTCTGCACTTAAATTAGTTGAAAAGAATATTGTGCAAACTAATTTGTTTTACTTATGATGCGGAACACAGTGTGTGACCATAAAAGTAAAATAAAATACTCTCAATCCTTATATTTATTCCAACTTGAGGAATCATGTCTCATCCCACTGAAAATGGTTCAGAACAAAAATACCTCCACATCACTATCTTTCAGGACACAGTGACTTCTTTTTCTAAACTTTACACAAAAAGTACTAATTTTTCCACCTGTTCTAATTATGAGTTGTAACTTACCCGTTTTTCACCTACTCACAAAATTATACCAGAGTCCCTCTATGCCTCATTAGATACCATCTGACCCATTTCCACTCCCTGTTGTATATAATTTCTTACTAGAGTCAACTCTCTAGTACTGTGCTGCTAGAAGAGACAAGTACAACAAAAAAAGCAACTAACAGAAAGGTCAAAAGGTGTAACTTAATGGAAGTGAATAATTCAACATGTGAACTGATGGGGATGTGTAACCCACACACCTTCAGGGTGTGTTTTTCTGTCTCATCTAGCGGCATTAAGATCACTTAGAGAGAGGGAGATCAGTGAGTTTGCTCTACAACCTTAGCTAAGAAGCAGTTGGCTTTTAGCTCATGCGGTAGAGGTTCATGCAGTAAGCTCCAGAAGTCCCCGATTCAATCCTGTCCACCAACGACTGGGGTCTGTCAGTGTTACAGATGCATATAAAAACTTAGTCATATGGTAAACGCTTGTGGGACCTAAAATGCCAGTTCTACAGGAGAAGAATCCTACTTTAACATACACCTTCTTCCAGGCACATAAATTATGTGGACAGACTCGTTGGTCAATAGGTGTATATAGGCCTAAGTGAATCTAACTGATTATAAGGGAGTTCAGTTCTACATGAAGGAGTGAAAGTGAATCTAAATTACATCACTTTACCTAACACTTACAAATTGGTTCAGAATCACTAGATGTATTGGATCGGAGCTTGGTCCCCACTGTAATCCCTTTATGTCTCCATGGCATAAAGGGGGCAGAATGACCCAAGAGGAATGCCCCAAGCACAGAAGTACTGGGATAGTGTATGCTGTCCTCCCACCCCTATAGCCCTTAGCTTTGGGGCATACTCAGGATGGGAATAGGAATGGCCAGAACTACACTCTACAGTCTGGCAATTCTGGGCAGCAGATCAGCCCACAGGCAAACATGTAAGGCTACCATAAGTTACAGCAGCTCCTGGGGCTCCTCTAAGATATCCGAGAGACTACACTGGCTCCTGGAGTAACCTAAAACATGGAAAAGGAGGAAGAGAATGTTCCCTGTGTTCAGTTCCTAACTCCACCTTCCTGTATCACCTTGAGTGAGTCACTTAGCGTCTCTGTGCTTCAGTCTCCTGTCTGGAAAAAAGAATAATAGTGCTTCCCTATCTCATCAAAGTGCTGTGAGAATGAATACATTAATGGCTGTGAGGCACTTAGACACTATGGTAATGGGGGACACTATGGTAATGGGGGACATTCTTTAGATAGATAACTAAAAGTATCAAGTGGCCGGTATCAAGCGGAGTGGCACAAAGGTCGGTCCTGGAGCCGGTTTTGTTCAATATCTTCATTAATGATCTGGAGGATGGCGTGGACTGCACCCTCAGCAAATTTGCAGATGACACTAAACTGGGATGAATGGTAGATATGCTGGAGGGTAAGGACAGGATACAGAGGGACCTAGACAAATTAGAGGACTGGACCAAAAGAAATATGATGAGGTTCAACAAGGACAAGTGCAGAGTCCTGCACTTAGGATGGAAGAATCCCATGCACTGCTATAGACTAAGGACTGAGTGGTTAGGCAGCAGTTCTACAGAAAAGGACCTAAGGGTCACAGTGGATGAGAAGCTGGATATGAGTCGACAGTGTGCCCTTGTTGCCAAGAAGGCTAACAGCATTTTGGACTGTATAAGTAGGAGCATTGCCAGCAGATCGAGGAATGTGATCATGCCCCTCTATTAAACATTGGTGAGGCCTCATCTGGAGTACTGTGTCCAGTTTTGGGCCCCACACTACAAGAAGGATGTGGAAAAATTGGAAAAAGTCCAGCGGAGGGCAACAAAAATGATTAGAGGGCTGGAGAACATGACTTATGAAGAGAGGCTGAGGGAACTGGGATTGTTTAGTCTGCAGAAGAGAAGAATGAGGGGGGATTTGATAGCTTCTTTCAACTATCTGAAAGGGGGTTCCAAAGAGAATGGATCTAGACTGTTCTCAGTGGTATCAGATACAGAACAAGGAGTAGTGGTCTCAAGTTGCAGTGGGGGAGACCTAGATTGGCTATTAGGAAAAACTTTTCACTAGGAGAGTAGTGAAGCACTGGAATGGGTTACCTAGGGAGGTGGTGGAATCTCCTTCCTTAGAGGTTTTTAATGTCAGGCTTGACAAAATCCTAGCTGGGTTGATTTAGTTAGGGATTGGACCTGCTTTGAGCAGGGGTTTGGACTAGATGACTTCCTGAGGCCCCTTCCAACCCTAATATTATATGATTATATGTTTCTATGATTCTGTTGGTGCCACTAAGCATAACCCTAAGTAACTCGGGAAGGTGGAAGGGAACAAGGATATGGAGCCTCCCTGTTTTAGGCCTTAGCAAGCAAGAGTCCCTCCATGTTTGAACATTAATCGACCTAAAAGGCCAGTAGCTGAAAAGGGCCAGGTGTAACAATCGTTATCAGTTGCAACACAGCTCAAAACCTGTTTGAAGCAGTAATAATGAGGCCTGCATGCTTCTGGCTCAGGGAGTAAGATAACAGTTCAAAAGAAGACAGGACAAGATAGTAGTTCAAAAGAATAGGCCTACCGAGCTAGACCTGTAGTCGCCAACATTGCTTAACTGTTTCATTTAACTGCTTAATGTAACTGCTAAAAGGGGGAAAAGGGGAGGGGGGGGGAAGAAGGGAAGAGCTTAGCTGAAGTAGAGTATAAAAAAGGTGACCTGCTTGCATTAGGTGTGCTGGATCTGAGGCATGCCAAGTCTCCCAGCACCACTTTGAGATCTCAAATAAAGTTTGCTTGCTTCTCCACACTGGTGTGTGTTCATTGGTGCTATGCACTCTGGGCAACGAACCACTGTTGCTTGCCTCAGGCACCCTCTGTGTCGGCAACAATTCTAAGTACTGAAGTGCCTAAATGCATACTTATTCCAGAACCCAAGGGGTTAATTAACTTAGGTATTCATTTATTTTTTGCAGCGAAGCATTAGAAAATGGTTTGCATATTGTAATTCTGATCTGTTCTTTTATTACCAATGCCTGTACACTTGTACTGATATTTTGAGCCAGACCCTCGGTGGCTAGTTTCCTGTCAGTAAGATTAGGTAGCATGCTCAAGTGGTGCAGCCAGTTTAAATGTTTAGGAATGAAAGTCTGATGAGCTGAAACTAGTGGGCCCAGTGAGGACAAGAGAGCTACTGGGTCTTGAAAAGATATTAAGCTTTTCATTCCAAGGAGAACTTCTCCTATAAATTATGAAGTTTTGAAGGAGACAAAAATAGCTAAACAATAATGAGTGATCTTGTATTTATAGGAGAATGTAGCATGTTTTAGTGGATGGAGCCACTAATTCCATTGCTTCATTGGTGACCTTGGATCATTTCGCTTCAAGTCCCAATTTTGCCACCAGTAAAATGTAGACAATCCACTTCCTTATCTCAATAGCGGTTTCATTCATTAATGTTTGTGAAGTTGGAGGAAATCCCTTGGAGAAAAGGCACCTAGAAATACATGCAGTTTTGTTACTGGAGCTTTGGAGAATTTGTGGGCTAGAAGGGTCAACATGGCCAATGGGATCAAAAACATTCTCACCATTCTTAACACTTCACCATGTTAAATATCAAGGCATGCAAGAGAACACTTTATGCAATTACTGTATTATAGTCTTCCTCTCTCTACAGCCAGCATGCTAGTTGGCAGTCTGTAGCCATATGATTAAGAATTTGTGTGCATCCCAGTCTGTTTATATGTTGTTTACACTTTGTACCAAGTCTCCAGTTGTAAACTTATGAAACGGGGAAAGTGCCTGACTATTCCCAAGAACACCAAACAGAACTGGAGACAAAGTCCTGCAGTCTGTCTCATTACATTTCTCACAGCCATGATGGGTGTAAACAAGGAGATTATGGCTACCAACAGATTTTCTAAGATTCCAACCCCACCAAAACACCTGAAAACCAGCATATCATCTATTTCATTTTCCTCCAAACTCCAGGATTTAATGACAAACTTGCTTCTGTGTCAGCCACTCAGTTCTTTACCACTAATGTACGTTCCTTTCTGATGTTTTCCTAGCATTTATTGACCCTTAACCCCTCCCTGCCTTCAATTACCCTACATCTTATCCTGTCATTTATTATCTGTTCTACCTTATGTTACTCAATGTCTCCATCCAGACACCCTGCCACTTCCCTTTTATCCTTACTCCTTTGTTAAGTACATTAGGTTCTATCTCATTTGAACACACACACACACACGTTGTATAATATATACCCATCTACTGAAATTCAGCATCACCCTCCCTTTTAATTAGCTTTCTTCATCTCTTTATGGAGCAAACCTGCAGCAGGTTGTATGGCAGACCTTATTTTATAGTTTCAGAACTCTAAAATTTAGAGATCATAGGACAACCATTTTGCAAGCTTGCTGCAGGTGATAAACTCCCCAAAATAAGCAGGCTGACACAGCTAACAAAGAAAATAGATTTCATTCTGCTCATTCTGTGCTTTTCCACATGGAAAATACATGAGTTTCACAACAATACTGTGTCATTGTAGCCTATAGCTTACACAGTGTAGGTGCCATTTATTTTACATAGTGTATCTCAAATTACTGCACAGATCTGTGAAACATGAACAAATTAAGATAATAAAAATGTTTGGACTGATGTTGCATAAAGGATTAATTTATTTATATAGACAGAGGTAGTGCAAGAGCGTGAGCATAATGCATATACTTGGAAGACTGCTGTGCCTCATGTGTTTTTACATATGTTAGTAGTGATAAGGCTGGGCATGCAGAGCCAGAAAATAAAACAGGCGAGGCTCTCCAGGCAGTGACTGTTGTAGGTACCCAATTCTCCCCAAACAGTCCCTTGGCCATTAAAGGTAATAAACAATATCCTTAAAAACAGGTAAGGGAATATGTGGTAGGCTATCCTGAGTATGTCCAACAGCACTAGGGCTTGACCCTAGTTCCAGGTCCCTGGTCAAGAAATAGCCTTAATTTTTCCTTGAACCCCTCTCTCTGCTTCCTTTTGAAGTAGATGGAGACAGTTACTGATTCTCAGCAGCTGACTCCACCTGTCTCCTTCAGTAAGAATATATAGTTGTGGCTTTTGGTAGACAAGCTTTCCTCCATTCCCCCAAGGATGATTATAATGAGTTCCACATATAAACCACTTTCCTGTATACCATGCCATGTAGTACCATTCATATTTGAAACAAACTACTGTTCAAGTCATGGGTCAATAGGACCACTTTCAGACCTGTTCATAAGAGTCAGGAGCCAATATAAATAATGTCTCACCTACAACCAGGATTGGTCAAATATCATGCTATTTACATGTCATTTGTATGTAAATACTATATATTCTTGTTTGACTTGGATTCTTACAGGAAATGGAGCCTACAGCCATGTGTTTGACCCTACACAACAAAGAATAACCCCATTTTTTTCTTCTCACTATAGAGTGTATACTGTGACCCTATCAGCCCCTCTTCCAGGCAATGCCTCTCCAGTCCCTCTTTTTCCTTACTCATTTCTATTTTGTAATGGTTTCTGCATGGCATTCAAAGATGGGATCACACCAGCCACTCTCACGTTTTTATCAGGGCCTAGTCTGTGTTGCACTGGGCAGCTATGCTGTCTACCCATCAGCCTCTCTTTCCAGATGTCATGTACAATTTCCTTCACTATCCATATGCCTTTACATCAGTCAGGAAACACCATTAAAACGTTCACTAAGATGCTTATACAGGACACATCCTTCCCCCGACCCCTCCAAAATAAAATTCAATGTAAATGTCAGCCCCCAGACACAACCATCCATTCTTCTGCCTTTAATATGAGGAATAAATTTTGTCCCTCTCTTCCCAGGTGTTAAAAATCTGAGCTCTCCCTGAGGCTAAGAAATCAATGCAAGTAAGATCCATACATTTTTTTTCCCCTTTGGAACACTACCACTTCCAGCAATTTATTTGACTGACTATGCCTTCTATTACCATGCAAATTGTTTGAGACTGCAGGGGGAAAAAAAAGTATTAATCTCCCCTCAGTAAGTCATAAAATAAAGAAATCAATTTCAAGGTCAATTTAGTCTAAACAACACCTGCTGCCCTTTTGGTAACATGCAGACTCTTCTGAAACGCAAAGTTGCCGTCTATAATGGCATCAATATGCAGCTCCAGAAAACGATGTTTCACATAAGTCAAGGCAGCATACAATACAGTACAGTCTATCTTCAATGCACTGAGTGGAGCTCAGAAAGGATTCAAACCAGGTCACTTGTCATCTTACATTCCCCAGAATAAGCATAAAGCCTCACCAGAGAAAAATAAGACTATGAAGCTTTCTGCCTTAAAGGGCCTGACCCTGTGAGGTGTAGGGCATTTCCTGAGATTCAGCGGTAGTTGAGTGTTCTCAGCTCCTTGCAGGAGGCTCTCAGACCCACACAGGATTGGGCCTCAGATCAGTTTCATATAGAAAGGAATTACTAGAGGTGATCATTTTTTTTCCCCTTCCAACAGAAAGTTTCAGCTTTGGAACCCCCCAAATTTTCAGCCAAAATCCAAAATTTTAGGCAAAAGGTTTTTGACAAAAACATGAAGATTTCTGCGGAAAGTGGATACATTTTGTGAAAATGTTTATTTCACTGAAAACTCAGTTTTCAGATGAAAAACAGTTTGAGAGAAAATTTTCAATCTCCCCTAGAAAATATACAAATATTCCATAGTGATGATAATGCCCTTTTGCTCCAATTTTGTCTTGCCAACCTTAAGCATATTCTCACCAGCAACCACACACCGCACCATAGCAACTCTAACTCAGGAACCAATCCATGCAACAAACCTCAATGCCAACTCTGCCCACATATTTACGCCAGCAACACCATCACAGGACCTAACCAGATCAGCCACAACATCATCGGTTCATTCACTTGTCCACCAGTTATATACGCCTATGTGCAGTCATGCCTTGCTGTATAATCCCGCAACTGGCAATCCCTATAAGGATACATGGATATCGATTTGGATGGCATTAAAACTGTAGGAATCACGCCCTGGACACCATATAGAGACTTAAAGGTAGCCTCCCTGCAGCCCAAAATAGACCATTCAGGAAGAAATGTGAGTTGTTCATCTGAAATATGACATAGCTCAGGAAATTAGGACTGTGAATGTGTTTCTATTTGTTAAATGGTTTTTAGTGTTGATAATTAGGTGAGGTTTCTTGTTTTTTTTTGGTGTTTCTTTTATTATTGTGGATTTTTTTGTTGTGGTGTTTTCTTTGTCTTTTGTTGTTTTTGTGGGTGTTTGTTTTTCTGTTTGTTTTGTTTTTGTGCTATTTGTGTTTTTGTGTGGTGTGATTTGTGATGATGTGTTTTCTTTTTTTGGTTTTGAGTGTTCTGAGTTCTTGTCTTACTTTGTTTTCATTGATAGTATTTATCTCTGGACAGACAATATAACTTCTTCATAGATTTCCACCACAACTTCAGCACTGTTCTCTAGAATATTCCCATCCCGCATCAACTTCCTGTGAAACCACCGATCAGCAATGGATCCACGAGAACTTCTTACACATTTAACTTCACAGATCCACTAAGCACCCAGCAGCAAAAGTCTTGTGTGCATCAGTTGTCGACATGTCCGGAGCAATCCTTTTTTGAACTCAGGTAGAATATGTCTTGACTTTTCTTCTTAAACACAGCCAGCACAAAGAGCTCAAGATTTTTCAGACCAAACAACCCGCGTATTGATGATTGCTCTGCCCATTCCACTGTAAACAGGCTGTTTGGACATACAACCATCAGGTTCTTGTTGAATCCAATCTATCGAAGCATCTCTATGCTGCCCATTTAATGCTAGGCTCATCTCTATTTAATATACACTATAGTGTAGGACATTTGTTGGGGAGTGGAAATTCAATGATTTCTTGTGAATTCTTTCCATTCTGGAGGATTTTAAATTTGGTATTGTTCCAATTCAAGGGAATTTTTTAAAAAAATTCTCAGAATGAATGGAACCTGGAAACCTGGGCTGCCAAGTAGCGCCAGCATGGAGCGCTCGGCTCCACAGGAAGCCCATCAGTGGGCTGAGAAGGGCTGGATGATGAGGTGCAGGAAACCAGGCATGAAACCTGACTGTCAAGCAGAGCTGATGTACCTCTGCCTGTATGTTTGTAGAATTCATCCAAAAATCCTGTCTCTGAAAAACTTTGATTTTGGGCAAATCCAACAACACATTTTGCAGAAATTCCAATTGCTCTTAGATTAGCCTCCTACCCAGCTGGAAAGATCCAAATGTTCCAAACCCCCAATCCTCCCAGATCTGTCACGGGCTATTCATGGAGACATCTCATACTCTGTTACATTGCCCAATCCACCATGGCTCCTTTCATCTCTGCACAGGAGTCATGTTACAAGTCCAAAGATTTCTTCTCACTAGTTGGAAGAAGGCAGCAGGGTGAATGCAGCATGACTGCCAACCTCACACCCTATCTCTGCCTTCAGTCTCTCCAATCATGATGCCAGTAATGCACACATAGAAAGGGTCCACAGTACCAGGGTTGACCAAGTGGAGCATGCTGTGAAGGGTTGGTAGTTGTGTACTTCCACTACACACCTAAGCTGGAATCCAAACAAAGAGCTCACCCATGTAGGACTGCAGAGGCATGGTGTGCTAAGCAGAGAGGCTCACCTTACTAAGGCCTATCTGATAGTAAGATCTCAAGATACAAGAGTAGTGTATTACTCTTTCAAGAATGACTCTTTTGTATAAGTAAAATAAGTAGCAGTCCCAGTTCAGCGTAAGCTGTACCTCTGCCTTCTCCATGATCAGCTTGAAGCCTTTAGGTCTCAGGACTGCTATGCCATCATCACTAACTCTGTGAGGTGGGGAGGACCACGTCCCGCTCCCACCAGACCAAGGGATTTAGGCTTATAGCCCCTGTGAAGTGACGGCTGCTATATCCCAGTAGGTTTGACTTTAATCCATGGCTCCATTCTCCTCTCTTCCAGGGGCTCTAACAGGGCTAGCAATGAACAGCCAGGCTTTTCACAAAGCCACTGTATGTTTACCATTGATACAGATACAAAGATTAGAGAAACATATCGTAAAAACACCACTCTACTTGTGTTTCTTACCAGTCGTTCACCATCTTCCCCCTGGAAAACCCAAGTAGGTTTCCAGAGATCAAACCTTCTAAGCAGGTTTTCTGGGTCAGTTATGATCACATGTCCAATTTGAGCCAAAATGAGTGTTTGTCTGGCTGATCCTTATATACCAAATATGCTTATAACCTTCTTGAAAACCCTGCCTTGGTTAACTCACTACTGCACAAGTACTTTGGGATGTTGGTCAGTGTCTTTTCCAGGTGGATCCAGGATTTCCTTTTCTCTTCCATGCCACAACCTTGTTTTGCACTGTCCAGTTCTACTCCCTGCCTCTCTAAGAATGCCTGTCAAAGATCCTCTCTTTTATAAATTGCCAGTCTCCCCCTCAGGTTGATTCTCCTTCAGTGACTTCAAGTTCCTTGTTCAGGTGATCTATGCTTGGTTACAAAGCCTCACCTAGTTTAACTAGATTCCTCCAAGTGGCCAGCTAGCTCAAGTGGTTAGGTTGCTTGAATTTGTAGTGATAAAACCCTGGCAGGTTAACAACGTACCAGCTAGTAGACAAATTCTGGCAAAACAATGTTTTGTTTTAATTATGTCGATTTTGTTGATCTAAGTGCTCTGGAGACTGGTTGATTTTTTGCCTGGTTTCCTGTCAGCCCATCTATCTAGCTCTTCGGAATTCGTCCTGATTGTATTATTGGAGCTCTGGATTCTCAGGTCTCTTTAAGCAGGCACAGTGGCACATTGCATATGCCAAACAACCCTCAGGGCTTCTAAGGTACATGCACTTGCGGGCGCTTGCACTTGAAAGTGCCTCATTCCCTATGGTGTAGAGATTTTTGATTTTTAGGTTTTTTGTTCCAGGAAATAGATATAAACCATATTTTCCCTAATATCAAATTGTTATCGCATGGAAGTGGAAATTTACTTTCTCGCCCAGCTCTGAGGGTGCGTATTCCCCACACCTGGGGCTCAGCGGGGTAATTCCCTCTTCTTTGGTCTCGCGGAAGCGTACCCCCTCACCCCTGGCGGTGGGTATTGCTCGCAGCTAGAGCTGCAGTATTAAAAGAGGCAATTCAGCTCAGTCTGGTGTGATTGCAGAGAGGAAGATTGCAGTTTGTTCTGATGTCCAGCCTGGAGAAGCCGCAGCCGCAGCGGCCGAAGCCGAAAAGCCCGGACGTGCTCGGGAAACTAGAGTGGCAGCCACCAGACCCAGGCAGAGGTTCAAAGCTTACCTATGGATGCTCAAGGGAGTTTGGAAACTATACTGGAGCAGCACAGGCATGAGAATCTGGAGACCCATTGAAGATACCCAGGTAACCACAGTCACAGGAGGATATAGTGAGGAGTAGTCTCTGGGGGAACTAGCTATTGTCCTGTGCTTCACACAATAGCAGACTTAAAGGTAGCCATCCTGCAGCAAAAAAACTTCAGGACCAGACTTCAAAGAGAAACTGCTGAGCTTCAGTTCATCTGCAAATATGACACCATCAGCTCAGGATTAAACAAAGACTGTGAATGGCTAGCTAACTACAAAAGCAGTTTCTCCTCCCTAGGTGTTCACACCTCGACTGCTAGAAGAGGGCCTCATCCTCTCTGATTGAACTAACCTCATTATCTCCAGCCTGATTCTTGCTTGCATATATATACCTGCCCCTGGAAATTTCCACCACATGTGTCTGATGAAGTGGGTATTCACCCACGAAAACTTATGCTCCAATACTTCTGTTAGTCTATAAGATGCCGCAGGATTCTTTGTCTCTTTCACTGTATTCTGTCCTTTGGATTTTTGCTAAGCATCACAGATCTTGTGTTTACTTTTTAGCTGGTCAGAAAGCTCTGCTGAAAATTAAATTTCAGTGAAAAATGGAAATGAAAATTTTCATTATTTTTTTACCCCCAACATTTCTGGACCAGCTCTTGCTTACACAAACGTTGTCTCTTTCACAGCCAAGATTTCTTGTTCCTTGATGCTTGTACTGTAAGTCATTATTAGGTACGTCCCTGTGCTGCAAAATTCAGATCCAGATCCGTAACTAAACTTCTCTTACTTTTGGGAATGTTCAGAACCAGCGTTTTGATTGAGTTGCTTCTAGCCCTTCCCTGGTCAAGGTGCTGAATTTGTGACATTACAACCACACCATCAGTCTGTGAAATCCAAAGTACCCGTTATCAAGTGGAAGAGGATCCTAACTGCCCCTGGCCACCATCCCCTACCCAAACCTGCTAGAGCCCTCTCCATGCATCTTCATTATAGATATATAAACACACACCTTTATTAGAGCTGGTCAAAAATAGTGACAGTCATTTGTGAATTTTGGGGCAATTTTAATTTAAAAAAATCTTGTAAAAATTCAAAAAATGCCATAAGGCTTCTGATATGCTATGGCGTTTGTGATCTCTTTTTTGTTTTTAAGAAGAGAAGAATAATGTGAGATACTTTCCTTTTCCAACCAAGGGCAATAAGCAAATCAAAGCAAAAGAAAATTAGGGAGATTAAAAAATAATTGAACGTAGAGGATAATGAAAGTTTTCGTAGCTTAAAATCATGAACCTGCACACGACTCATATTTAATGTAAACTACTTTATGAAACTTTAATATCAAAAGCCATTGAAGGTAATGGTTTTGTATTGGGAATTGCTAATACAATTGCTGAATCAATGATTTAAGAAACAAATTTGAGACTACATGTAATAAGCATTTTAATCTAATGTTATAATATATAAAATGTTAGGACAAGCATTCCTTTTGCAATTGCACATCCATAATAACACAAAAGGATTGAATGGGAAAATAAATAAAGCCCTGCAATACCTAATCCAAAACACTCCAAAAAACTTTAGAGATCTCACAGAAACTTAGGCACACAGAAGATAACACAATAAAAAGCTAAGATTGTAAGCTCTTTGGGTCAGGAACTGTCTTTTTGTTCTGAGTTTATACAGCACCTGGCACAATGTGATCCGGATGCACAGCTAGGGCTCTGTAGTGCTACAATAAAACAAATAAGTAATAGTTGTATATTTGTTAACATCAAAGGAACTGATCTCAAGGATTCATTGGAGACCTGCAGCATGAAAGTATGATCTCAGAAATAGAAATTTTATAGAAAATTGACTCCAAAATAGACTAGTCAGACAGAGGCTCAGAAATACTTCGCAATGAAACCATAGAAAGAATGTGATGAAATGCTGCTGAAGAGATAAAGAATATTAGGAATTCAAGAAATCCAGAAATGCTCCTAACTGCAAGGGATTAACTTAATTGTTCAATATTTCCTAGCCCTAGAATAGCAAGTGAAGCCGGTAAATAATTACAGGGTATGTTGTGAAATGAACTGGGAGAACATGGCAAAACAATTGGAGTGTTGAATAAATATTTCCTAAATGGAATCACAAAAAGTGCTAAAATTAGAATGTCTGACATTGATTGGTTATCTCCTGCACAGGATTACTTCAGGTTTACTGAGGCACAAGCAGTCAGTAACCCACAAGTCTCTGAGAGACATTTATCCCAAAGTGTTAAAAGAAAAGCAGGGAAAATCTGTAGATTAATTATAATAATCACAGAGACTTCACAGTTTAAAGAGCTCAGTCTTGCCTTGTGATACCACCGTATGTTGAAAAATCAGCTACCGCCTTTCTGTGTACATAGCTGAGATCAGCAAACCCCATGTTTGCGTTCAGCTTGGTTCAGGTTACAAATTAAAAAAGTTTCTATCTTTGTCTGAAGCACACACATAAATCTGGCTAGGCTCGAAATCTTATCAGAACAGCCTGTTATGCTATTTCCAGCAATTCCTGGTTTCAATCAGTTGAGGAATACTGCAAGAAGCGCTGTGTTGGAAACACCGCAGAAAAGCCTCTTCTCAGGATATTTCAGTATTTATATTTTTGTCTGAAATCAGGAAATGTCAAAGTCCAAGATTCCTTTTAGAGAAATTAAAAACATATCCCATGCACAGGAGTGTTTGCTAAACTTTATCAATCCTGGAAATGAGGCTTTAAATAAATGTTTTCTTCAGTAATTGTTCATTCAGATTGGCTCATATAACCCTAATAAAAAGCACAGAATCTTACTCTTAAACGGTGACCTTGTAACATAGAGTAGAATGGAGCCCTTGACCTGCTAATTTAATACAATTCCATGTTGATATCAAGACCACTCAATGACACTGTGATGCATGACCAGAAAGGGTTAAGCATCCTGTAGGATAAATGACTCACAGTCAACCCTTAAAGACATACAGGGATAATGTTTGTGTTTTTGTGTATTTACGTATATATTGGTAGTGGTCAACAACGTAAGTAAACAGTCCCTGTCTATGCTGTATTGTGTTAATTCACAGATCAAAAGGACACCTTAACATTTAAACGAACTGTAAACATAGGATATGACTGTATTCAGCTCTCTTTCAAATGTATAGCAAATCATCTGCGAATGGTGGAAAAACAGGCAATTGCCTTATATTAATCTGTGTGAATAATTACCAGTGATGCTTAGGAAATGGGTCCACTTCAAAGTCATCATGAGTGCCTACTGCTCACCAAAGGACTCTGAGCTGTCAGAAGAAGGCCTGAAACTGTATAAAAAATGGCTTCCATCCTAATCCTGTCATCTCAGATCTGCTTGAGGCTTCATGCAGGGGAAGCCTAAGCCATAAGGACTGAGATCCCAGCGCTGACTGGACTGCCCCAAATACAAACATTGCACTGTATCCTGTGAACTATTTCTGAAAGAACTCTTTGCATCTACAAAGCTCACCATCTCTACTATGAATCTGAATCTCAAGATTGTACTTATGTCCGGATGCATACTGATCTTTTAACCTATACTCTTTCTCTTTTCTTTTTTAATACATTTATGTTTAGTTAATAAGAATTGGCTTATTTGATTAAAATATGGAATATTCATTAACCTGGGAGGTAATGTCCAATCCTTTGGGATTGGTAGAACCTTTTTTATATGATGAATAAGATTTTCAGAAATCCTCATCATATTTGACTTGGGTATCTAAATGAAGGCCTGAGGCTGGGTTATTTTAAGGGAACTGTGTTATTGACTTCTGGGTAACCAGTAAAGTATTATAGAAGCTGTTTTGTGCTGGTCTGGTAAATCTAAGTATTGGAATATCCACCAGCTTGGGGGATTGTTTGCCCTATTCTTCGCAGTTCACCTAATTGAGTGACCTGAGTTGACTCCCCTGGGACTCCGGTCACAGATACCCATCAATATGATGGTAATAACAATACAGTACATTTTAATACTATCTGTCATTCTCAAGGATCCCAAAGTGTTCTAAGGGTGAGATTTTCAAAGGCACAAATCAGTTAGAAGCCAGCTCCCACTGACTTTAAGTGCCTAACTTGTTCAAACCCTTTAACATCCCAATTTTCGAGACCATGGGGCTGACTCTGCAAACATTGACACACTCAAGAAACTTTACTTATCTCGTCCTTTGGCTTTAGAACAAAATGTGAAAAGTCCTATGCATATTCATAAGACGCTCAACAATCAAACACAGCCATAATTATCCAGATATTAGTGACAGTAATATGAATATTAGAAAGTTACTTATTGAACTTCAAATGCTGTCTGTATGGCCACTATTAGGATACTTTACAAGTATTTGTGACTTTGTCATTAAAGGAACGTTAACCCCCCAACACTGGCCATTCCACAGTCCCCAGCAACTCTTCTTTTTTTCTAGTCATAACCTGGGGTGCAAAATTTGGATCCAACTCTTAAACTTCAAAATGTTTGGGGTATTTGGATGCAGCATTTTGGTTTGGGTTCCTCTCCTCCTCCCAATCCCCAAAGTTTTATGGCTGAAGACATTTAAGAAAATAATAATAATAAAATATACTGTGCAGATGCTCAGAAACTCTACCCCTTCCATGCAACAATTTTACCATAGGGTTTGGGTCCACTGGTGTAAAACATGGTAATATTTTTATATACAGAATACATCTTCATAAAATGGAGACTTGTCTCAAAGTAAGAATATTTCATTGCAGGGGACAATCAGCAATGTACATGGGATACAAATGATTGCAGACGCTTCTCTAACTAAAATCATCTTTGCTAACCTGGATAACAACTTTCTAGCTCCACACTGGTACACATCAGAGTGTCATCAGGTTTTCATAAGCAATTTCTCTTGGCTTTAGCATCTTGCAAAATTCCATTGCAGGGCTCTATTTACAGGATAAAACATTGATATGTTCCATTTATTGCCATGTATTTCTGGACACAACTCTTCCCTAAGCTCTTTCTAGAGCATTGTGCTCTGCACTGACCTGACCCAGGGCTTTGCCTATTTGAGGAAATGCAACTATAAGGCTTGGTTTATTCAGGAATTCTTTGCTTTTAATGTGCATCCTGAATGACTGTCATTGGCAGACATTTTGTAACTAAAATAATTGTACTTGGAATGTGGTTTCGATTCATAACTGCAATTACATGCCACCTTCTGGTCAGAACAACTGCTGTTTAAATGCAGACTTCTTGCAGAACTGTAAGCAAACTGAAGATTTGTAATTGAGCTTTAGTTTTAACTACAGTTATTCATCCTTTTTTTAAGCACATTGATATTTGAACTGCATGAGGTCTGAAATAATGGAAGATACCTCTTTTTTCATAAAAACATAAATGCAAACAAAATGAGGAAGCAATTGAAAATCCTACCAGAACACTCCAATGAATAACAGCAAGAGGAGAATTTAGTTGCAGGCAGTTATTACAAGCTTATGCAATTCTCTGGTAAGAGCACTTAGAGTCCTGTGTTCATTGCTGTCAGTGTCATATGAAAAATACTCTATCACTTGGAACTGGATAAAAAAAGGTGCAATCTAACCATAAATGATATGAACCCTAAGGATAATTTTAAAATTGTATACTTAAGAAAAATAAATCTATATAGCTTGGCAAGAAAAGGTACTTTGCAGAGTAAGCTCATGAAGGTACATAAGATATTAAATGAGGAAGATAGGTGATAATGTGTAATAGTGTGTTTCAGCCTAACACAAATGGCAGGAAAAATACGGTATCAATAGAAAAGGAAGCCAATTCTGAACAGATGTCACTCTGCAAGCATCGTAACACAGAGAGAACTGTTTGCATGTGGTATAGAATTAAAGGCAAGATTATGGCACTGACTCCCTCCAGCTTTGAAGATATGGCATCTCTCGCCTTCACTAAGCCAATGTCTTTGCTTCATTCTGTAAAACTGGAATAATGGCACTCAAAGGGATTTTGCAAGGGTTAGTTAAAGTTTGTATAGTGCTTTGAAGTTTTAAGCAAACCTTACAGAACAACATGGAACTGGAAATCAGGGTGAGAAACCCTCCAGTCTCCATATTAGGCCATTATATGTCAACCTATTGCTAGAAAGATATTTTACTTTATCCCAAGGGATAACACTGCTAAGGTGAAATTCTAGCCTCACTGAAGTCAATAGCAAAACACCCACTGACTTCAGTGGATCCAAGATTTCATGCTAAGTCGTGTAGAAAGAGGCAATAAGTTATTGGTCATACCTTGGTCAGACATTGAGGTACTCCTTGTCAGCAGATTCTTCACAGAGTAAATAAGAAACAGATTTGAGTACAAAAACTGCATTTTTAACAGCATGGTAGGCCTTGCAGTGTTTTTAATAACTAATCATATGAACACCAAAAGGTATTTGAGAGAGAAAGAAAAAAACTAGATTTCAATTGGAATATAAATTCATGATTGTTTATGAAGATAAGCACAAAAATAAATGTAATTCTAAAGGTTAAGAGAATATTTTGATGTCTAATATAAACTGAACAAGGAAAAGTTATTGTAATTTACAACTTTCTGGTAATAGCTCCTCTAAACAGAGGTGTAGCGAGCGCCCTCCGTACCCTCCGACCGGAGGGGTCCCCGCAAGGAAGGGGGCCCCTAAAAGTGGCAAAAAAAATGTAAGGTATAACTAGGTAAGTGACATTTATTGATGCTATTGCACAATCCATGTCGGTTTTACTGACAAAACCGTGAAGTCATTCTGATACATCATAATGCTATTGACTACATCAGTTGTCTGTCGGTCAGTTTCGAATTTTAGTTGGACCCATTCAAAGAATGTGTATTTGCGTTCATAATGGCGGTCAGAGGATAAATATTATTAATTTAGTTGCTTAGTTTTTTATCGTTTCCAATGCAGAAGCATGCTTTGTGATGTCTAAGAGAATGTATAAGAGCGGAGCTAGTAAACGAAAGGCAGCAAAAGATGCCGAGAAGGAACTTGAGAAAATTCCAAAGTTGTCAACGTATTTTGAGCTGCAATCCAACGTACAGGTACAGGCACTGAAACGGACAGCGCAGCAGCAACGAATCGTATCCAGAAGTATCCAAAAGTGCTTCAAGTGAGGTCGAAGGTGAAGCCAGTTGTTCTACTACCAAAAAACGTGACAGAATTCCACTGGCTGCCAGGAAAGAAGTATCTGAATCTGAACCACTGACTGAGATGCCAGGAGATTGCCGTCTATAATATCGGCAGGCAAGTGTGTGACATTGTGCACGTGGCCCACCGCAGCAGAAGGAAAGTTACGAACTTTCTATTTAACGAGGAAAGATGGAGGTTCACAAGTACATTTCTATCAAACCATGGCAATGGGGAGAAATAGACGTTCATGGTTATGTACTCAGTTCAGAAAGATGCCATTTTTTGTTTTTGTGGTAAATTATTTGCACTGGCAAATACGCTACGTCGTGAAATCTCTTGGAAAGCACTGTCAAAAGACTTCAGCAGCATGAAACAGGCAAGGTCATCAAGACTATGGTGATAGGTTTGACCTTGGTCGGCATAGTAAACCGTACATTATTGCCACTCGAATTGCAGGCTTTCTGAAAGAAAGAGATTTCGGGAGAAATGTTTCAACGCATGGTTGATGTCGTATTTCTGTCAAAAGAAACTTGGCATTCGAGAAGTAATGAAAAGCTCGGCGATTCCTTCGAATGGCAACTTTTTGGGACTGTTTGAATTGCTTCATAGTATGATCCTGCTCAGTGAACTTTACAGAGGATTAAGAAGCAGAGACACATGTTCAGTACCTCATCCCGAAGACCAAAAATGAGCGATTCAACTTGTGCCAGTAACATTCGAGAGGCCAACATAGCGCAGCTTAAAAAAACAAATTATTATTCAGTTATTTTGGACTGTCTCTCGACGTGTCACATGAAGAACAGATGTCGTGCTGTTACGCTTAATTGAATGCAATGGTGAAGATGGTGTCAATATTCTTGAAGCGTTTGTTGGTTTTCTTAATGTTCATGATACAACTGGTGAGGGCTTATTGGAAGCGTTTCTTGAAAAGGCAAACAGCTTAGGAATAGACATTGCTGACATGAGAGGCCAAGCTTATGATAACAGTGCAAATATGAGAGGAAAGAATAAAGGAGTTCAAGCATGCTAGAAATAAATGACCGTGCCTTGTATGTACCATGTGGAGCTCACACTTGGAATCTTGTGATCTCAGACACGGCAAAGTCATCGAAATATGCCGTTGACTTTTTCGGTAAGGGGCCCCGGACATATGTTCGGAGGGGGCCACGTTCTTTGTTGCTACGGCCCTGCCTCTAAATGTAGCATTTTCTTTTCTTCCTGTAACATTTTCAATGGCACAAGGCAATCAGTCCAAGGCCTATAATCTGTGCTTATCAGCCCAGGCAAAAACACAAAATTTGAGCAGTTTTGGAAGCAGGACAATTAGGAAAGGAGGTAATAGAAGCCTAGTGCCACCTGCTAAACAGTGGTACTGGGCTAAGTCCTACAAGTTCTACCTTTAATTTAAAAGGGACATAAAAAGCCAGAAATAGTTATTGGAATATCAGAGTGTGGTTCAGCCAGCAGCAATATACATAAAGCAGCTGACGTTTTAGTAATGTGAGGAAAATTAATATTTTCCTCCTAGCATAAATGATCGAACACATGAAATGTTTAAATAGAATGTAAAAAGCAAAACTGCTTTAAAGCAGATGTTAAAAACTTTGAAGTTCCATGCAGAGAATAATAAACATTGTAACTCAACGAAACTGCAAAAACTTCCCTGATGAGTGAGCTAAGTGTGAAATTTAAACATTTTAATGATTATACAAACAAAAAAACCAAAGACAGACCAACATAAACCTGCGATCTTAGGATAAAAATAATCACATGTACTGAAGAAAAAAAACTGTTTTATCTACAAAAATGTAAGGGCTTGTCTACATGGGGAATCATCATCATAGATCATCATCATCTTATTTCACTTCCAAAATAAGAGTGTCCACACAGGGAATAGCTGCTCTGTTTTAATTCAGACCCTACCTTAATCTGAATTAGTTTCCATGTGTAGACAAAGCCCGAATTAAGATTTCATGACAAAACTAGCTAAAAAGCCACTGCTGATAAGATACTAGCAACTTAGATACTAGCAATCTGCAACCTATCCAATGTATGTAACTGAGAATCAGGGTTATCCTGGATTGTCTTCAGCGCAGTCAGGAATTCACCCTATAGTATGCAACTAAAGATTTCAATGTAACTGCAAATCTTCCAAGCTCTGAGAAGACTAAATTAAAGTCAACAGAATAATTAGGGATTTGAATCAAAGCTCATTAAAGGTATTAGGAATCTTTCCATTGACTTCAATGAGCTTTGGGTCAAGCTTTAATAGAAAAAAGGGACAGTAGGATGGACTATATAAATTGCACATTCAAATTATGCCTAATTTTTTTTTAATTCCAGATTTACATCAGTTTAAAAGAGCAGAATCTGACTCATACTTTCTTCAGAGTTGCGTATACTTAATGCATCTCCTTCTACACATATCCTAAGTAATGCATTTTTGTAATTGCTGATTAAAAGCCACAGGGCAAAAGTTTTTGCCAATTTTGTGTAAAAACCTCTTAGGGCTGGATTGGCAACTTCAAATCTACTTTGAACTAATGTCAATGAGTGCTGCCTCGGGAGCAGAGCACTCGGACTCAGTGGATATGTCCACTCAACAATCTAATCCCTGGCTCAAGCCTAGCCCTCCATGCATCCACACACCAATTGTGCTAGCCTAGGGCTTGGACTTAGGGTCCTAGGACCCTGCAAGGCTGGAGGCCCAAAGCCCATGTTAAGATGGGACTTAGGATCCAAGCCCTATTTCTTTCCTGTGTGCACTTGGCCCCAGCTTGACTCTGGTCCCAGAAGCCCACTAGATTATTCCAGAGGTCCTGCTGGCAGAGCAGCAGTGCTGCTGGCAGCCAGCACAGCGGACAGAAGTGTCATTACTGCTTGGCCAAGTGCACTTCCCTTCCTGCTCCGAGTCCTCCTAACTGCTGCATGGCACTTGCCCAAAGCAGGTACCAAACCTGACAGGTGGGTGGTGGCTCCCAGCCACCAGGATGTTGGGGTCTTCCCTCTCCTGGCCATGCTGAGCCAGGAGCTCTGCTGCTCACCATCCTTGCAGGCCAGCTGCTTGGTCATCACTCCACTCTCTGTCCCTTGCTTCCACGCCCTCTCCTGTCCTTCTTGGGTCTGTTTGTGCAGAGGCACCCGGACAGCATACACTGTGAGGGGGGTGAGTAGGAACCAACCCAAAACTTCCTCACAGGTTCCCAGAAATCCCTTATCCCTGCTGACAAGGGTACAGTGGGGGCGGGGATAAAGCTATCCATGTGGTGTGAGAGCACACTGCACCCCAAACCCTGGGGGTGCACTTCATTGCTCCACAGCTAGGGGTGGGGTGATTGTGAGTGTTTCCTCTGAAACTTACATTTTATGTCAAACTTCAGAACAGACAAAAATAAATAAAAAAACCAACCAAAACATCTTCATTGAACAACCCATTTTAAATGTTAAGAATGGCAAAGTTTCATTTTAATAGTTTGACAGTCCTGGAGACTGATGCCCTAATTATCCTCAGAACAGGTGCACATGAGCATTATCCTGCCAGTGTGACTCAGCCTAGAGATGAAGAGCCTAATTCTCAGAGTAGATGGTAGTTCAGTATAAAACCTTCTCAAACTGCATTCATTCTACTGGGACAGCCACCAAAGGAGCTAATTATGCAGCTTGTATACTCGTGTGCTGCCTGTAGGCACCTGATTTCCATCAATAGTACCATCATAGTTAGGAAACAGAATTGGCAGTAGAGTTTTCCCAAAGTGAAACACATTCACAGGGCTAGAGAGTCAGCTCTGGGGCAGGCGGGTGGACAGCAATAGGTGCTCTGGGATAGGGTTATTTTGACTCGGGTCTGTGCACTACAGTGTGTATGCCAGGGCCTTAGGCTCAAGAACGGGTCAAGAACCTGGGCTTAAAATGCAATGTAGAGCACAGGGTTCCCTGACATGCGTCAGCTGACTTGAGTCCCACTAACCCTAGGTTTACATTGCTATGTAGACATACCCAGTAACACAATTTGTTCATGGCTTGACCTTATTCCAGAGGTGAAGGAAAAAGTCTGGCACAACTTACATCCCTCTTCCATGCTGCCTCAGCTGTGGTGACTGGTAGATTAAGAGCAGACAGAAACAAAGCTACTCTCCTCCCTGTGTGACTACCTATGGTATGGCTAGTCCATGCAAATAAGTACAGCTCTACCAAATTCATGGTCCATTTTGGTCAATTTTACAGTCATAGGAATTTAAAAATCATAAATGTCATGATTCCAGCTATTTAAATCTGAAATTTCGTGATGTTGTAATTGTAGGGATCCTGATCCAGAAAGGAGTTATGGAGGGGATGTTTGCAAGGTTATTGTAGGGGGTGATGCAGTTCTGGGCTGCTGCTGGCAATGCGCTGCATTTAAAGCTGGATAGCTGGAAAGCGGCGGCTGCTGGCCGGGAGCCCAGCTCTGAAGGCAGAGCCGCAGTCAGCAGCAATGCAGAAGTCACAGTGGCATGGTATGGTATTGCCACCTTTACTTCTGCACTGTTCCTGAAGAGCTTGGCTTTCAGTCAGCAGCCATCACTCTCCAGCTGCCAAGCTCTGAAGGCAGCAGTACAGGAGTAAGAATGGCATGGTATGGTATTGCCACCCTTACTTCTGCACTGCTGCCTTCGGAGTTGAGTGCCCAGCCCACCACTCTCTGGCCACGCAGCTCTGAAGGCAGTGCAGAAGGATGCCAATACCGCAACCCCCCTAAAATAATCTTGCAAGCCCCCTGCAACTCCCTTTGGGGTCAGGTCCCCCAATTTGAGAAATGCTGGTCTCCCCCATGAAATCTATAGTATAGGGTAAAAGCACACAAAAGACTGGATATCACGGCTGGAGACCAGATTTCATGGTCCATGATTTGTTTTTCATGGCCGTGAATTTGGTGGGACCCTACAAATGAGTAAGGTAGCTTCCTACTGCCAGGTATGAGAGCATAGCTAGGGTTACAATCTGACCCTTATGATATCCAGTGATGTTTATAAATGGTATATTGCATATAAAAATAGTTTATCACCCAAATAAGAATTTAAATGGGCACTCACCCTCTCTCAACTTCTGTGCACTCATTCAAATACTGGGCCAAGCTCTGTAACACCAGAGAGACAGCACAAGATCTATGACCCATGCAGGCCAGATTTTGAGTGCATAAGTAACATATGGACCTTATGTTATACCCTCTGCACAGAAGGAAATGTTCACCACATGGGAAAAGGAACAATCATCATTTACTCACAGTCCAACGATGTAAAATATTGTGTTAAGCATTATCATCTCAGTGAAGCGAGTAAGTTTATAGTAAATAAATTAGGGAGACTTCATCTGAATTTACAGAGCTAGCACAATATAATATATGTAATTGAAAGAGAAAATTAATTACATAGTGTTTTATTTAATATCTTTCTTCAGGCACAGTGGGTTTGATACTCCTCTGACTTACACAAGTTTTACGTTGACATAACTTAAGTGAGTCAGTCATGATTTCTGCTGGTGTAAGACTCAGTGTATCTTTAAAACAACACAAAACTTTCCAGTGATTTACAGATAGATAGTTTCCTGGAATTCTGCACAGGAATTTTCTCCTTAGGAGTGGGGATGACATTATTTCAGAATTCATAATCTTGACACTATAAATAAAGGATTTGTGTATATATATGTATGTATGCCTGTGTGTGTGTATACACATACAAACATACACACACACAACCCACATAGACAATGATATGGTGAACTTGCCCACATCATTAGGTTTTGCATTACTTTTTGTTACTTTCATTGGATTACATCTAAATGGTTTTATTTATATTTGCTCTTATCTGAGTGATTCATAATCATACTTTTTCAATATTTCTAATAAAATTTTCATTAAAACTTCATACTGTAGCTATTCTCTTTTATGCTTGCCAAAGAAAAAAATTAAATTTTATGTGTAACCTTTCGAGGACACTTGATTTTATCATCTTATTTTTATTAGTTTTTTGATGAACAAACATTAAAATTCTGAGCATAAAAGCCAAATACTTTAAATCTCAAATGTTCTCCAGGTTGAAAACTTAAAAGGTGATGAGGGAAAGCCTCTCAGTTTGAGGAATATCTAATACTTTTTATTAAAAAAGACTATTAAAAAAAGCAATAAAGAATACACAAATGATGGCTGTACCTTAATGTAACTATTGCATTTAAACATTTAAGTGGACACCTTTGGCTGAATTGCTTAGTAATGAAAAGCTATTTGGCATACATTACACCATATAATCAAAGTAGCAAGATACTACATTCAGTTTTAAAGACCATACACACACACATCCCCAGAGAGGGTGGATGGATGGTTGGATATTTCTTGGACAAATATGGCAGGTCAAATTCAACCCTAGTCCTAACAGCTTCCACTGACTTCTGGTAATATAGCTGTTAGCTGCTCAGATTTAGACATAATGATGGCTCTTTCAAAAGGAATCAACTATAACCTAGAAAAAGGGAATAGAGACAAACAAAACTCTGTAGTCCTGCTGTAGGTGCAGGGGAATTCTGGAGGATGTTGCAGAAATTAATGCAGCATGCACAGAATTTCCTCCCCCCACCCAGAAATGGGTTGCAGAGATGTTGGCCGCCACTAGGGGCTGCTGGACCTGGCAGAGTCCAGCTCGCAAATGGATAACGAGGCCAGGGGAGGGAAAGGAAACTGGAGGGTTTCCAGCATCTGCAGTTCCCAGCATACCCTGAAGGAAGAAGGCAGCAGCACACAGGAAATTCCATGCAAGCCTGGGACCTAGCATCAAGCTGTTTCTCCCTCTGGATCCCTGGGCTCTAGGGGTTAGAGGGTGTGAGCATGTGGGCCGTGGGGGGGCCTGTGACTGGGCTCTCGGGAGGTGAGGGGTGTGAGTGTTTGGGCCAGGCAGGGCTCCACGGCTGTCCACTGGAGAGCAGGGGGTAGAGAAAGAGGCACTGGGCTGTCGTAGGGGTTTCTTTAATTCTCTACTCCTGGGGGAAATATTGTGTTCGTCTGTATTGTTACAAACATACTTGCTGATAAGTATTTTGAAATAAATTACCAAAATAACTGAAACTAGTATGATTATATAGTGTTAGTTTGAAAAATAAAATTTGCAGAATTTTAAAATATTGTGCACAGAATTTTTAATTTTTCTGGTGCAGAATTCCCCCCGGAGTAAACTACTTGCAACAAAATTTCTAGCTCACATAGTATGTGTACATCAGTCAATCTGTGGTGAGGTTTTCCTGTCTATTTTTCATTTATTCTGCTCAGACATTAATTTGGGTTAGCACCACTGATTTCATTAGATTTGGCGGGTTGGGCGGGGGGGAAGACTTTTATACTTTTTTTTCATAGACTATTTGTCTCTTCAAAATTTCGTATTTTGTAATTTCTCAACCAGCTCAATAGCTGGTTGAAAAATTCAATCAGTTTTTCACAGAAATGTGCAAAAAAAAATATTTTTGGTTGAATTGGCAAATTTAAAACACTTTTATTCCTTACTTATTTTCAGGTAAACTAGATCAGAATCAGTCTGCCTCCCTGCCCTTCCTTTCTTTCATAAGCCTGCTTCATTGAAGTGAATTTGGAATTAGTGACAAATAATACAGAGTCCCCTAACAGAAGAGAACATTACTTCTGACCAAGAGGATGTCAAAAGCCAAGCCAAGGTTATAAGCCTGAGCACTTGCTGTGTCATTACTGCAATAAATTTGAGAAAAAAACTCAAGATGAAGGTCTAATATTCTCTCCACTGGGTTACTCTCATTGAAACCTACCATGGAGACTCAATCCAAAGGGTTGTAGGCTTGGTCACTGTTTTGTTAGGAACTGGCTCTGAGGCCACAACTCATTCCACATGAGCCACTCAAGAGCTGTCACGTAGCAACAGTCACTAGCCACTAGGGACCAGATTGACTTCAACGGGTGTTATCTCCCTTTCATGTAGCAGGAGGGCTGGATTCATACCCAGGTCCTGAACATGAAAAAGCTATATTCTATAGCCAGTTCACCTCTGTCATTGATTTAATTTTGCTCTATCACATAAATAATATGATTTTGGTATGTAAAATAATGTTACTTTTGCAACAAGGTACAGGAATAACTCAATTTCAATCATACCAATAAGATTAATATTTTCAGTTGAATATTGTATTTGTTTTATTTCCATCTTGGGTAACTGGGAAATGTCAAGACCACAACACTCATAAAATAGTATTACAGTAAGTGACAAAAATGGCCAGAGGCAAGAGTTTTGAAAAAGCATTCCCCAAAGTTCATTACTTACCAAGGATAACCTCTTTCCCTTTTTTTGATCCTCAGTGCTGTAATTGGTCTAATTATTATTTCAACAGCTATTATGGTATATTAATTTTAACAGAATTGGCAGATTTAAGGTAGCTGAAGATTATTGTCAGATGATTCTTGTACTTGCTGCTCCCTTAGCAAAATGAAAAACAATGCCTACTAAAGTGGATGGACAGAGCTAATGAGTAGGCGATGTACACTTCAAATTGTTAAGGTATGTCCTTCAATTATATTATAAAAAGAGAGGGAATTAAATTTGTTTTATGATTATACCTATTAAGAGCATTGACTGAGATGTCTGTTAATTTTAAATATTCCAAGCCAAAGCCTATGCGCTCATTTACACCGTCTGAAGATTTGTCTTTCCATGTGGCTCAGCTGGTAAAGTCCATGTCTCTTAATCATAGAATATCAGGGTTGGGAGGGACCTCAGGAGATCATCTAGTCCAACCCCCTGCTCAAAGCAGGATCAATCCCCAGACAGATTTGTGCCCCAGATCCGTAAATGGCCCCCCCAAAGACTGAACTCACAATGCTGGGTTTAGCAGGCCAATGCTTGGTTTAGCAGGCCAATGCTCAAACCACTGAACTATCCTCGCCCCTAATTGTCTATTAGTAAGTTTAAATCCTACACTATGACTTGCACTCATGCACAGCGTGAATTGCAGCTCTGTACTAGGGGGTGCTGCACTGACAGAAGCATCTTTCTTTAGAAAAGACAATAAAACAAAGTCTTTTCTGTTGATTTCTAGTGATTATCCAGATAAAAGAAAGTCCTTGGCACTTTTCACTAAAGTAATGGATAACTCATAGCGTATATACTGGGTAGCATAGGTTTTTGGTTTTTTTCTAATTTGAGAGTATCTAAACAGCTGTAAGGTGCAATTGAACACAAAAACGAATCCCTGAATCTTTGAGTTTTAGCCTGAATCTATCATTCATCTGAAAATTCATATTGATAGTTCGTTGATCTTCATGATTTGTAGGTCACTGATTTTAAAAGTTACTGTCATCCAGAAGAAGCAGAAAGATAAAGTACAACAATCCCATATGATTTAGATTACTAACCACATAATACAAATAGCAATAACAAATGGATGAAATACTAGAGCTGACAGGTTTTGTTACTGAAAAAAAATTGATAAACACAAGGTTTGGTTTTTTGGTTGTAATTTCTCTTGAATTTGCTTTAAGGCTTTTGTCTAAAATCTAAAAATACTTGCTGAAAATCTAAATATTGTCACCTAAAACCAAACATTTTCACTTTTTGTCTTAAATTTTTCTATTCAGCTGCCAAAAAGTATACTTTTAAAAAAATATGCATTGGTGTTACTACTATCAGCTTCTGACTCAGAAGTGATACATTCATGTTTATGAGAGTGGAGGATTTTAGCAAGTATCATTGTTCTGAATGAGTTTATCATGAGACACTGCATAAGTGTTGTTAACATTCACTCTAAGAAAATGAACAGGGTTGATGGTGTCTATATTTATTCGACTTTTCTTTTCACTCCAAACACCGTTCATCACATTCAACACTTTTTCCACTGGACTATTTGTTCCTGGTAAACACAGTGTAAATTCTGCTCAATCCTGCAATATACCTTAAGCAAACATTTTGTAGTTAATTTTAAAAAAAAATGTGTTGGTTGATTAAATTAGAAACTGGGATATTTCATACATTCTGAAAGTGTTCCCAGTGTACCATATGAAAAACCATCAATGTCCTAGTAAAAGTGGGACATATGATCATTTCATTACTCCTGCTAATGTTGCAATTTGTTTTTGTCACTATTAGTACAGACATTCTCAGGTCCATAGCAGATTATAAAATGTTAGGGCTCAATGCTAGCAGTGACCCTGCGAATGAAATTAAAATCTAGTAGCTATAAAAGGACAAGCAGAATTAGAATAAAGAACAAAACTGATAGCGGGGCAATCAGAAAGATATACACAGGTTTAAATAAAACAGACTCAAACCATCCCCTAATAGTTACATGGTTCTAAAGTGTTTTAAGAGCTTGACTGATGACTAATGAATGAACTTGGTATTGTAAATGGTGAATTAGTTATGTGTTCCCTTTAAAATGCCTTTCTACAAACAGAGCTGCTTGTTTTCACAAAAAGGTCAGTGTGTTTATAACTTAATATGGGAACCTTCATTGTTTCCCCTCATAAACCACCAGGTCTGCACTCACATGAGTTTTTAATCTTTCTGATTTAGGCTCAGTGATGGATATTCTGCTGTTCAGCACTCACACGCCTTATGCACTTCAGAGCCTGCTAAACCCAAACTGAGCCGTATCAGCTTCACCCTGAGGCACAAGGAAATTAAAATCATGCAAGCTAGTAACATTTCGATGTGCTCTCAGCTACCGTATTGTTTGCTTAATGTTTGCTGTTGGTGGGTGATGGGTAACAAAACACAGGATGATCATATACCCACTCCCAGGCCATCATAACTACCATGATTAACCGAGTAACGCAAGCAACCTGCTACCCAGAGACATGTGGGTGGTTTGCCTAACATCTGATACTTCATGTTATTACCCCCTAACTGATTGCCTAGGGCTGAACAAAATATTTTTCTATCAGGATTCAGCAGTAGGATAAACAAGAAGCATACTACCCACATAAAACAAACTGTTTAAGAAGAAAGGAGATGCAGGTTTTTTGTTTCAGGAACACTCTTTAAGTGATATCTCTTTCCACTGGCTAACAATGTTGTAGCATCCCATATAACTTTCAGTCATACTTTTTTGATATAGGAAATCCTTCATGACCAAAATGTAAGCAGTAATATATTTCCCCACTTGTTGCTGCAAACGTTGCCTGTTGCAACATTTCCCATACATACTAATGAACAAGAATCATTTTCTCTCGCCCCTTCTCCCAATCTGCCACTGTGTAGAAAAATATGGCAATTTGCTCTCAAATATGGATCATAACGTGCACTTCTTTTAAGTGCCACTATACACAATTCCAAATATGCTGAAGAGCTCTTCAAAAGGACCTCAGAAATCTGTAGAACTATCTCCTGCACCTTGTGTACTCCAAAAGGCACCACTTTAGACAAAGGAATATGATGTGCCCCCACACACTGGAAGAAAAAAAAAATCAGGAAATCTTGCTTGAGATCATGCGGGAAATCCAAAAAAACTATCAAAAAATCCCATGATAGCTATCCAATGCAAAACCAAAAAATGGAACCTACTACAACTCCACAACCAACAGCCTGCCCACCACCTCCACAAGAAACCAATACCCTATTACTCAATACATGGACACTACCACAACACCCCAACACCATCAACTTATTAAAACTACTCCAGACCAGAACTGAAGTATCTGTACTCTCCAAGGGACTAAACTTCCACCTAGCTACAAAACCTGATACAATATCAACATGTGGAGAACTAGATGCTAGCTCCTCATCAAAGAATTCTTTCATTACAAAAAGACACTAGTATCTGTAACCACTTCATCCCCACTGACAGTCAGAAGGAAAAAATATCTTAATGGATGCCTCTCAGCAGAGGAAACCACACATTGGATCATTGCATCAATTGCTTCAGGAAAAAAAAAAAAGACTGAAATCCCCAACAAAAATTACACTTGCCACTGTCTCAAGAGGATAGCTACACAGTCTGAAATCCAGTTACCAGATAGTGATCAAACCTGCAGACAAAGGGTGCACTATCGTAGTCCTTAATCCTGATGACTGCATCAAGGAGGCCAGCAGACACTCTCTGACAACACTACTATAAAGTACTCAAAGACAACCTCAGACCATAATTAACAGGAATTTAAAAATACCATTAAATCCTTCCCCAAACAAATGCAAGAAAAGCTCTACAACCCACAGATCCGCACCAGAGACTTTCTACATGCTCCCCAAGATACACAAACAAGGGAATCCAAACAGACCCAACATACCTGGTCATGGCACTCCTACTGAAAGATCAGGAGGACTCATAGAAATCATCCATAAATCACAAAGGGCCAACTTCTTCCAAGACACTATCTACTTCCTCCAGAAACTCCACAACATTGACAACCTCCACCAGAACACTATACACCAATATTCCTCACCATGACAGCCTCACTGCCTGCCTCAAATACCTACAAGATAATGCATAATGTTCAGAAAGTCACCCAAAACACAAAGTCATCATTTTTGTCCCCACCTACAACAACTTTCAATATGCCAACCTCTTCCTGGGCCACCCTGAAGAATTTCTGGAAAAAATGCACCCCAAAACCAATGATAAATCTGAGATACATTGATGCTATTTTCATCCTCTGCACAGAAGACCTAAGCACCCTCGTAGATTTCCATGAGGATGTCAACCACCACCACCCATCCATCAAACTCTCTCTAGAACACTTCCTCACCAGCATAAACTTCTGGGTCACACCAGGACACACCAACTCAAAACGGCACCTGATCCTCCCAGAACAATAGATAGAAAACATGCAAACATATCGCCATTGCTATGATGATGAATACCACTCAGAACACATCTTTCAGGATTTGTGTGTCCTATGGATACTTATCACATGTGGGGTTCCTCATCCAGTGCATCAAATGCTCCAAAAGCAGCTTTGTGGGTGAAACCAGACCACTACACTCTTGAATGAATTCATACAGAAAAATAATAAAACACAAAAACACCCTAACACCTGTGGGAAAACACTTTTCACAAAACCATCACTTCATATCTGATCTTTCAATACTTGTTATCAAAGGAAACCTATATAACACCTTCAAAAGGTGAGTCTAGAAACTTATATTCATAATTCTGCTAGACGCCAAAAACCATAGATTTAATAGGGACACTGGTGTTATGGTTTACTACAATTTGTAATACACCACACTGCCTCCTACCCTTAATTGCCCCACTTCAAGCACTTTATGTACAACAATCTAACACTCACTTTGCTCACTTCATTTCAAGTGATTCCCTCCAACATGGGTTACTCCTTCTGCTTAACCATGTGTCCCTCCTGGTATTTAGCTCAGACACTCTGCTTCCTTCCTCAGACCTGAAAAAGAACTCTGTGTAGACTGAAAGCTTGTACCTTCCACCAACAGAAGTTGGTCCAATAAAAAAATATTACCTGACCTACATTTTTCTCACTTATTTTTAAAGAAGTCCATCATCTAAACCCAAACTAGCCAAAGGGTAACATCTTCAAAAGCACCTACATGACTTAGGAGCCTAGCTCCAATTTTCAAAGTGACGTAGGAGACTAGGTCTCATGGAAAGTCAATCAGACTAAAGTTCGTAAGTGTCCAAATCACTTATGGACAGATTTAAAGTGGTATTTAAGCACCTAAAGATGCAGATATGTTCCTAATGGGATTTACAAAGGCACCTAACTGAGTTAAGAACCTAAATCCTGTAGCTATGTCAGTGGGAGAAGCTCTCTCACCAACATAAGTGCTGTATGCGCCGGTGCTTAGGTTGGTATAAATTATGTCACTCAGGAAGGTGGCTTTTTCACACCTCAAGCAACATAAATTATACCGCAGTAAGTGATAGGGTATGTCTAACTAAGGCAATTCTGAAAACCCACCATCTGCATCTTTAAGCACCTAAATACGTTTATACACTGATATTTAGATATTTTTGTATATTTTACCCACATTTTGTATGTTTCCCTCTTCACAGTCCAGTCTGTGGCCAAACCCCCTGTGGTACAGAATCCAGCCTTTTATAAACTAGGCTCAGTCTATTTAAACTAAGCTGTAAAACAGCCTAATTTGAAATGGAGGAAAAACTCTCTATTGCAAATTCAATGGAAAACGGTCCCTCATGGATATTTTGTTATTTACTTAGTACTCAAGCTTTTAGCCTACATTTATAGAACCTGCTGGCTTTGGCTGGAGTTACACTCCCAAAATAATTATTAACTTTGCCTAGCTTAAGGCATTCTTCAAATGTGTTAAGAAAATAAAATAAATAGTTCTAATATTTTAAAAACAAAAACCCCACAACTACTTGGTTGTCTCTGTGACTTTATGATTAAAATATGACCATGTAGATCATTGTTGCTATCACTGTTGTATAATCCCAACAAATCTTGTACAAAGAGTATCAAATAAGGTGTCTATGGAAAAGTTATGATTTGCTGAATATGATTATCCTATTTGTATGCATGTATCATTTTTGTATCTCAGGTTATGAATATTTACCATGTAGCTGTATTTCAAATGTGTTGGCTCATTTGGTAACACCCACAAGCTTTTTAGCCAGCACATTTTGAAGGGACTATTCAAGATGAATGTTCCATCAAGGAACACTTAATTCACAATGGACCATGGAAGATACCCATCCACACCTGATGGACTTTCATGCAAACGTTCTAACTAGAGTATAGGTAATGGCCCCTGCTATTACTTAGCAAAGCATGCATGGACATGTGACTTGCCCATGTGACTCTAAACTCCATCTTGTTACCTGTATTGTTCCACAAACTGGACTGATGGTTTTGTTTGAAACAATGGGTTTCCCTTCACATGGCAGAAACTATAAATGGCACTGGAAACACTTCCATTTTGCCTCTTTCCTGCTCTGATCTCTGCACTATGGACTTATTCTAATAGGAACACTCTAACCAAGGGACTGAGGACCTTCCAAATCATTTGGGAGTAAGCAGAGATTTAACAAGCCAGCAGTTTATTCCATCACTGCTATAAGCCTGATCTTAGAACCTTGTAATTATTATATGTATTTGATTCCTTTAACCAATTTTAACTCTCACCTTTCCTTCTGTTTATAAATAAACCTTTAGATAGCAGATACTAAAGGATTGGCAACAGCATGATTATCGAAGATGATCTGAGTTATATATTGGCCTGGGTATGTAGCTAGTTCTTTGGGATCAGAAGAACCCTTTGTTTGATTAAATTGGTTTTAAATAACCACTCATCATTAAGTCTAGTGTCGGGGAGTTGAATCTAGGACTGGAATACCTAAGAAGACTGCATTACTGATTTCTTGTTAGCCAGTGTGGTAAGACAGACGTTTACTTTTGTTGCTGGATTGGTACATCTTATGGAAGCATAACCACCAGTTTTGGGGTGTGTCTGCCCTATTTCTCAGCAACTTGACCTAAATTTGATATTCTCAGCTGTGACCCACTGAGGCACGGTGACAGCCTCCCTAAAGATATTTGCAAAGTCTAATGAAGCTGAAGCTCCTGCTCTTATGTTTATTATTATGACCTTGACTGGGCAGTGCTGCAGGGCCCATCAGTTTGACTGTGTAATGGCAACAGCCACAGTTATACTCGATATGAATTAAAAGAGAGAGAAAGAGAAAGAAACCCACATGCACCAAGGCATAAGTCAACCACTTACTGACTCAGGTTAGCCAGAAACTTCCTCTATGAGTAGGTTATTCACAAACCTCCACTTTAAGGTTTATTATTGTACATTGCTGTGAAGTTTCCGGTGCTGGACACTGCAACACACAGCCTTCTGGACTAGTTTTATTACGGCAATTCATATGTTCCTCTTCCCTCCCTGTCCCCCCCAAATAAAAACAAAAAAAACACCCAAAAAATAAGTTTTCCATATTTTTCTTCTGGAGCTCAGTTGTGCAAGAAGTTCTATCATCAGGAAACATTGGAGCAAAAAAAAATTCTAACAATGGGGTAGGCCCTGTTGTGATATTGTGATGTCAAATTAAATGTTCTCCCAGCTTTAATAAACCAAACTTAACAAAACCCCAACAAATCAGTGCTCAGATTTTGAAACCGACATGAAAGCATATGCACACGTGATTTACACATCTGCAATGCACAATGTGTGTGCACAAACTGGGATTGGTATATGCATGGACTAATTCCAATGTACATACATATATGCCAAACATACACACAAATGTTGTAATGTTGCAAAATCTGGGCTTAAATTGATTTCTGGTTGAATACGAGTTGTGAGCATGTCAACTGGCTGTGCAGCATTTTGTACTGTATTGCATAGAACTTGTAGCCCCTGCTTAGGGTTAAAATCTACTATTGGGAGGAGCTATAGATACAACTCTCAATTGTCTAAAGAACTGTGTGCATCATCATAGCAGCAGGGAACCCTTGAATCTTTGACTCACTGCTATGCAAATCTGGATCTGGAAAAAGTTTTCAGATGCAATGAGCCCAGACACCTGCCAGTGTTCAGTCATTATTATGTAAACAATAGGAGAAAGTCCTAAATTTACATATGCGATGTTGGTTCAAAGTGTTCTGATCTGTCAAATACAAAACTAGCTTCCAAGTTATTATCTAAGCTGAATTTACACAGAATGTCACCCTGAATGGAAGGAACGCTGTTATCTGAAACACATATAGCTTTACTAAAGATGGTAAATCAAATCACAAGTGAACACTTAAGTAAAAACCTAGCAACAGAGTTCACAGTTTTCAGTGTAAAGACTGTACCTGTGAATATATGATACTGATTATAATGACACTATAGCCAAATTATTGCCTTGCTTATAAAAATTTTCTTTTCCCATAATATGCAATTTATATTAATTTAGTAAGAAGAAATAGCATGCAAAGGAAATAACTCACTAATATTTATAGATCTTTCTATTTACATGTCCAACTCAGCATAAAAACTCACTGTTGAATTTTGGTATATTTCCTATTTCCCTCTCCCCACTTTTTACAGCAGAGAAAAGGTACAGGGAGGTTACAGTGCCTGGAAAAAAGAGACTCTTGAATGTAAATTGCTGGATCTGACACTATGAGCTATCACACATTGTCAGACTCAATAAAAAGCACTGACAAGCAATGAAATTCTGTTACGGGTCCCATTTCTAATTTTTCCTATGTGATTGCTGAATGATACAAACATCAGTGTAAGGCCACGTCTGCTCTACAAACTTCAGCCAGCATAGCTATGTCGGTAGAGGTGTGATCCCTGACTGACATAGCTGTGCCAGCAAAAGCCCCTAGCCTAGACGCAGTTATATACTGGCAAAACTGCACTGTTACTAGTGTAGCTTATTTCACTTGTGTGGGGATGCAGGGGCTGAAGTAAACTACGCCAGCATAAGCACAGTATTTTCAGTTTAAGCTGCATCCACACTAAGAGCGTTTTGCCTGGATATTATGCCGTTATAGCTACACTGGCAAAGCCTTCCAAGTGTAGACCTGGCCTGAGGCACTGACAACATGGGGTACATCCATGCAGGAAAAGAAAACAACAATAACATTATGCACTATGAACTAGGATGACATTAATTCAGTTCTAACCTGCTAGTGTAAAGGCATCAAACTACAAAATGTATTGGCCTGATTATTTTTAAATTGTATATGCATTTACTTTCATTGCCTTTTGTTCATTCAAGCGTCTTTCATACTAAGAGGGCCAGAATATTTGAGCCCTTATGTACATTATGTTTAACTTTCATGGATTTCTAGGTTTAGCATCAGGTGTGAAATGAAGAAGGTTTCGCTGGTTAATCCAAAAATATTAGAGGATCGGGATTGTCAGCCAGGGAAGCAATCACTTTTTGATTAAATGTGATGTGAAAAATGAATTCCAGGGCTGCAAATGAGAAGAAGTTTGTATTTGGTTTCCTTATAACTCTCTGTAAATGTATTATATCTAATATATTTATAGAATACATAGCAAATGTTAACTCACTGCAATTCAAGTAAAAAGCAGCTTTTGAGTCTGCATGTGCCAGTGTGAATCACTAGCCGTTTCCAATCCAGGGGACAATACCTCTTAGCTGACAGACCAATATTTTAATGGTCAGAGCTACTATTTCAGTACTTCTGTTAAAAATGAAAAAATATGTATACAGTAGCCTTTATCTGGGGATCTCAAATGAGCCAAAGTAACATTACACTCATTTTATGGTATGTAGAGACACACAGGTTAAGTGGCTTTCCCAAGGGCAGTTAGCAGATCATGGGAGCCGGGAATGGAACCCTAGGATCATGACTTGCACTCACATTCTCTACCCATAACACTTCATTCTGTCCCATTTCACATAGCAGCAGAATCCCATTGTCAGAAATTCATCCCAGGTCCATTAATGAACCCCTATCTGACTGTATAAGCCATAAGCTTGAATCCAGGATTAACGTATCAACTGAGATATTAAGGCAGTATTCACACAGACAACACTCAGAGGTTCCCTCTAAGCCTATAAATGGATAGCAATGGTTGCAGCAACTACAGTGTTTACAGGATCACCTAGGACAATGGAATAGTCCAACACTGTATACAGCAAACTCAATCCATCTGCCTTTGTAAACTGGAGGGTTTTGTTGTGTGAGGTAGGGACAGATATTGCAGTAAGTTTTTTTTTTTATTTGTCAACAAATAGTGAACAAAATCCATTGAGGTGAAGGAGCTTGTTAACAGGGATCTAAAGTTATTATAGGGTGTCCACTACTCAGAGTACCTTCAGTAATAAAAATTAGAACTAAGCTATTTTTTCCCTAGTTGAGATTTGTCTGTTCATGAGTTAATTTCTTCCACTCTAGATAGCTACAGAGAAAAAAGGCACATGTGCAAGCATATACAATAGAGCAGTGGTTCCCAAACTTGTTCCACCGCTTGTGCAGGGAAAGTCCCTGGTGGGCTGGGCCAGTTTGTTTACCTGCCGCGTCCACAGGTTCAGCCGATCGCGGCTCCCAGTGGCCACAGTTCACTGCTCCAGGCCAATGGGAGCTGCTGGAAGTGGCGGCCAGTACATCCCTTGGCCCACAAAACAACACATGCCCAATATTATGATTATATCTTAAGTGTAAGGTAGTTATTAAATGCCAAAGGGAGTAATTGTACGGGGAGAAGTTGTCTTTTTGATCGAGAGATTAAGTAATAGGTTAGAGATGGACTGAAACAATATTCTTATGTGCATCCTGTATGATTGATCAGCAAATTGAGTGCAAATAGGGACAAATCTCGACCACCCACCACTACAAGTGTGGAGCTCTCCAAGACCAGCATAAACTCTGCATTAGCAAGGGTGCAGTTTTGAGAATGCCACACAGAGTTTGCACACTTCCTTGTCAGCAAAGACCAGCTCTCAAGGTCAGGCCTGGGAGCAGGCACGCAGGATCTGTCAAGTCTGCTGTTAAACAGGAGATCATAAGCTTACACCATTCTGCATTCCGATGAGAAATATCACTACATAACAAAGGCCTGATCCAATGCATGATGAAGCCAATAGAAGAACTCTCAATGGGCAGGAAGTTAGGCCTCAAGTTATGAGAACTGAAAGCTCTTAGTCGCAGTCCCATTTCTCACAGGAACATTAAGTGACCTGATAGAATTTCCATCTACTGCTTATAGGCCAGTAAAGTTGGTCTTTTTTTCAGAATTAAGTTTATTCACAAAATTGGAATGATTTTTGCAACAATTCCATGCAGGCTTTAAACATTTAGCAGCAACAGACTTCAAAACAAGCAAAGCTGAAGCTATTTTCTCAATACTGCTAATTCATCTAAGGTCACGGGATGTTCAGAACAGTCAAACCCCGCCATAATGCCTAGCGCGAAATCAGATATAACGTGATCACAGGTTGGCTCCTCTTTAAGGTATAGTATAATACACTTAGGTATTGTACCAATAGTCCCCAACACCATGGCAGAGGAGAGAAGCTGCAGCCCCGCACCTGCCGGGGACAGAGAACTCTGGGGCTGCAGGCGCCGGTGCTCTCTGTCCCCCGCAGGTGCGCGGCCGAGGCTTGTCTCCTGCTTCAAGAGGAGCTGCGGCTCCCTGCCTGCTGGGGACAGAGAACTCTGGCTGTGGGCAAGAGGCTCCTCTTGAAGTGGGAGAGAAGCCGTGGCCCTGCACCTGCGGGGGACAGAGAGCACCGGTGCCTGCAGCCAGAGTTCTCTGTCCCCAGCAGATGGGGAGCCGCGGCTCCTCTTGAAGCGGGAGAGAAGCCGCGGCCGTGCACCTGCGGGGGACAGAGAGCACTGGCGCCTGCAGTTCTCTGTCCCTGGCAGGAGGGGAGCCCCAGCTCCTCTCCTCTGCTGGGCACTAGGCACCAGGGGCACGAGGCAGTGCACCTCAATGCACCGCTTTGGGGACCACTTAAAACCTGACTGGTTTGAAACCCCGCTATACTGCGACCCCACATTTAGCACGATGTAACTTTTTGGATCCCAAAGATCGCGTTATAGTGGGGTTTCACTGTATTTGGAGATTTTATTCATCCTCTCCCAACCAGAGACCTTTGGGTTTACAGCAATTTGTGAAAAATCCAAGTAGTAACATACTGTATCAGAAGCAGTTCAAATTCAGCTAACAAATTCACCTGAAGGAATAACTAATCATCTCCTTTAACGTAATAGAGAAAGCCATTCCAGACTCATTCTATCAACGGAATCTCTAGTTCAGCTAATCTCTTTTGTTATCATGATGTGCTCCAACTGATCACTACTGTCACTTAAGTCTTGCATGCCTTGAATACATATAGTCCCTGGCCTATCTACAAGTGGTCAGAGTGGCTTCTAAGCCAATAACAAGCCTGTATGGCTTCTTTATCTACAAAGGTTTTTTTTCATGACAGTTCAAATACTTTGTACAAATAATTCATCTGGTTGGGGAGGTGGTGCTCAGCTAGTAAAGTGCCCTACATGTGCTAATCAACTTTTGATATAATGAAAAATAGGACAAAAATTGATAAATGTATTATGGTAGGGGCAGAATGCCCCCCAGGTATCCCAACCCATCCTAATCCTTTTTTGTTTGTTTGTCTCTGATATTGCAGCAGCAATACGCCCTCATTGTTATTAACACAATGCAATGAACTGATATTTCACTGAGGAGTTAAACACAATGCTCCTGCCTCAAAGAACTTAAAATCTTAATGGATGTTACGACTACTATATATTATATGTACTAATGTAGTGCCTGCCTATAGGCCATTGTGCAGGACACGGTACAACAGATAACAGAGACAGTCCCTGCCCTGCCCGTTGCATCTTATGAAGTGGGTTTTTCACCCATGAAAGCTTATGCCCAAATAAATCTGTTAGTCTTTAAGGTGCCACCCGACTCCTCGTTGTTAGTCCCTGCCCTGAAAATCTTACAATACAAGTATAAGGTTATGCACAATATGTGGCTACAACAACTGGTGGAGAGGGGGTCAGCATAAGGAAACAATTAGACAATTCTGGCCAGCACAATAAGTAGTGGTCATATCACACAAGCTGCCTATCTATGGACCTCTAGTCATGTGCATAGCTCCAGTTATTTCAGTGCTTCAGGTTTCAGTGGGACTAGTCGCTTGAGTAAGCATTCAATACAGAACTAGAATGTGAGGTCCATTCACAATCTTGTGACAGCAATACAGTGCTTCTTGCATGACTCTAGACTATTTATAGGGCTACAGGATGAGAATCGGAGTTAAGATATGACATGATGAGCAAACAAACATTGGAAGCTAAGAGTAAGCAGGACAGGGTTTACAACTATAAGATCACTGTTAAGATAACATTCACATCTTGAGGGTTACATAATATCTTGCGTGTTCTGTTTTGTTATTTTAAAATATTTCAAAACACAGGAGAAAACCTAGTAGTCCTACCATTTATAGGCCTTGCAGAAGAAGTGGCTTTTTAAGGAGAGGGATGTTGGTATTAAATTCTCAACACCTTATGTTGTAAAAAGGTATATTTATTTTTATTAAATGATTGCAAAAGACTTATTAGTTCTTTGTACAGTGCATCAGCAAGGATTTCTCCTAATAAAAATCATCCAAAACTTGTTACAACTCAACCTTCATGAACTCAACATCTCCTTACTACCCAGCTACTAATAGTCTTTAAGGGAGTCAATAAGCATGCTCATAAGGCCTTTGACAAGGTCCCTCACCACAATCTCTTAAATAAACTAAGTATCCATGGAATACAAGGAAGGTCATCTCATGGATCAATAACTGGTTGACAGATAGGAAACAAAGGGTAGGAATAAATGGCCAGTTTTCACAATAGAGAGAGGTAAACAGCAGCATCCCACAGGATCTGTACTGGGACCTGTCTGTTCAACATCTTCATTAATGATCTAGGAAAAAATGTGAATAGTGAAGTAGTAAAGTTTGCAGATGACATGAAATTATTCAAAATAGTTAAGTCCAAAGCTGCCCTGAAGAATTATAGAGGGATCTCACAAAACTGGGTGACATAGCAACAAAATAGCAGATGAAGTTCAATACTGATAAAGAAAGGCAGCACCAGCCTCTTCCCAGTGCAGAGTCTGAGATGGACCTTAGCACTCCCTTGCCACTAGGCCCCTGCTCCTCCTCTCTCTCCCCAAAACCCCACCCTCTAGCCCTTTTGAGGCCAGAACTCAGATCTGGACAGTACCTGGCCTGCCCGCAGGGAGCAGGGAGCAGTGACTACAGGGGGTGGGGTCCAGGAGCCCAGGCCAGAGTGGCTGCTGTTGGGAGCCCCAGACCCTCCACCTGCTCTGGGTGGCATGCCTCAGTGGGCAGGGACATGGGCCAAGGCACTCCAGCCCTTCACCCAGGCTTACTGCTGCACTGCTGCTGGAGCTAGGCACCCAGCCTGTTGCTGCCACTCTTGGAGAATGGCAGCTACAATGGAGTGGCTATGACAAATTTTGGGTTGGCTATCACCCCCAGAAGGCTCTCCTCCCCGAGTGTCACCCCTGATAAGTGCAAAGTAATGACATTGAAAAATAATCACAACCATACATATATAATGACGGAGTCTAGCCTAAATTAACAGTTACCAAGAAAAAGAACTTGCAGTCATTATGATAATTCTCTGAAAACTTCAATGCACAACAGCAATCAAAAAAGGCTAATAGTATGTAAGGAACAACTAGAAAAGGAAAGGGAAACAAGACAGAATATATAATGCCACTATAAATCCACTATGCATCACACTTTGAATACTGTGTCTTGTTCTGATCACCCCATCTCAAAAAGGATATAGTGGAACTGGAAAAGGTTTGGAGGAGGGCAACAAAATGATGAAGACTATGAAACAGCTTCCATACATGGAGAGACTTAAAAGATTAGGGCTGTTCATCTTAGGAAAGAGATGACTAAGGCAGGATATGATAAAGGTCTATAAAATCATGAATGATGTAGAAAAAAGTGAATAGAAAAGTGTTTAACCTTTCACACAATTAAGAAAAAAACCAGATGGGTCATCCAATGAAATCAATAGACTGCAAGTTGAATATAAACAGAAAGAACTTTATCATATAATGCACAATTAACCTGTGGAACTCATTGCCATGGGATGTTGCGATGGCCAAAAAGTATAACTAGATAAGTTCACAGAGGATAGGTCCCTCAATAGCTATTAGCCTAGATGGTCAGGGACGCAACTCCATGCTCTGGGCTACCGTAAACCTCCCACTACCAGGAGCCGAGAATAGAAGACAAAGGTGACAAACAGAAGACATAATTGTACCATTCTTTTCACTCCTAATGCTCTGGTATGGGCCACTGTTGGAGCTGGAGCATGGTCTGACCCAGAATGTCTGTTCTTACAACTAGAACCATCTCTCTCTTGATTTAGTGGGATAGATGGTTTGGTATGTTCTATTGTATCACTAATTTTTGTGTTATAAATGCTGTCAGATCAGATCTCTGGTTTGCTGAGTCCAGCATTCTGCCTCTGGTGCCTGATGCTGAAGAGATGCAAGAACCTTTCCCCAGTATTGCATCTAACGAACCATGAAATGCTTTGCAAGGAAAAGGTCCCTTTCCCAAGTCCCTACAGCCTATCAGCCAATGCTGTAAAGCATGAAGTTTGATTTCCCTCAGATCATCATTTTACCCTGTACAACTGCAAACGTTATTAATGGTCATAAAATTACCCATTAGCCAACATTATTTCACTAAGTAGAATATAATTAGTTGATTAACAAGCCTGTTTTGATAATTGATTTCAGTAACACCATGTAAGATCTCTACAACCTGCAGCAGTACAATAACCAAAGGGGCAAACTAATGGTTTTTAGGTCATTTGGCATTTCACTTACTCAATAAAAAGTTTTTGTTCCCCATCTGATAAATACGATACTGCAAAACCCCATATTCTAGAAGTTTTTCAAGCAATTATGTGCTCCACATGCCTTTGTATCTGAAGTGTCCTGTGCTGCTTTCATTCTGAAGAAAACAATGGGCAGAATGAAGCTAATGGCTTTGTAGTAGGGCTGTCAATTAATCACAGTTACTACAAGCAATTAACTCAAAATAAATTAATTAAAAAAATGAATTTTGATGAATTGCAATTTTAATTGCTCTGTTAAACAACAGAATACCACTTGAAATTTATAAAATATTTCTGGATGTTCTTCTACATTTTCAAATCTATTGATTTCAATTACATCACAGAATACAAAGCATACAGTGCTCACTTTGTATTTCCACTGTAAAAAAAAAAAAGAAATAGTATTTTTCACTTTACCTCATACAAGCTTACAAATGTAGAATTATTTTTAACATAACTACACTCAAAAACAAAACAATGTGAAACTTTAGAACCTACAAGTCCACTAAGGCCTACTTCTTGTTAAGCCAAACAAGTTTGTTTACATTTATGGGAGATAATGTTGCCTGCTTCTTATTTACAATGTCATCTGAAAGTGAGAACAGGCATTCGCATTGCACTGTTGTAGCCAGCTTTGCAAGGTATTTATGTGCTAGATATGCTAAACATTCATATGCCCCTTCATGCTTTGATTTGTAGACTGCCACTATCTTTTGTTTATCTTTTTTTACAATGCAAATATTTGTAATAAAAATAATATAAAGTGAGCACTTTACACTTTGTGTTCTGCGTTGCAATTGAAATCAATATATTTGAAAATGTAGAACATCCACAAATATTTATAATACATTTTAATTGCTATTCTATTATTGTTTAACAGTGTGATTAAAACTGCAGTTAATCACAATTAATTTTTTTAGCCTTGTGATTAATTGTGATTACATTTTTTAATAGTTTGATAGCACTATTTTGTAGCTCCTTTTGAAAGACAAGGACAGCACTGACAGCTTTTCTTTACTGATTTGCTTCTGCCACATTCACTCTCAGTTTACTACTAGATCTCAGATCAAACTGAGAAACTAGGAACTTCGTCCCAGTCCTATCTTATATCATTCAAGTGCATACCACTGCAAATTGAGTTACCTTCTCAGCACAGAACACCCTGTAAATACCACTATGATGCACAGTAGAAATCCTGCCTTCAGTCAGATTCACGTGCGACAAAACATCTTGCACTGACAACTCAGAAGAAAACATAATGTCATCGTGTCAGCTAACAGGCACTTGTAGGAGAAAACTGTCTTTATTTTCCATGTGCAGTAATAAAACAAATAAGGGAAGAGACACATCACAAGGCATGATCTTGATGTCCTCAAGATTGTAGTTGACAGCTAAAGTTGTTACTTTCTCTGTAGCTTGTCTGATGGCTATTCCATCGTATTTAGGTGGGAAGGAAGGCATCCTTTCTAGTGCTATACAGTATATATTTCCTTTAACTAGTACTAAATAGTCATATTGTGATAGCACCAGCAGGCCCCAAATTGGGCCCACTGTACTAAGCATTGTGTGGATACATATGGATACACAATCCTTATCCCAAGACCTTACATTTCAAAGCCTGGATTCTGCAATCTGTTGCAGACAGATGGAAGCAAAAGGGTACCACACAGGTGCAGCAGTCCACCTATGTGCAACACACTGCAGAATTCGGGCCTAGGACAAGTGACCAAAGATTTAAGGGGGGCTTCGCGCAACTGTCGTCACCTCAGTAACTGGGCAATAAACATTCACCAGATACGTTACCCCAAAATATTACCTTTTTATTTGAATGTTTAATTAATTTTGAGTGCTATTCATCTAATGCAGTGTTTCCCAAACTAGGGCTGCCGCTTGCTCAGGGAAAGCCCCGGTGGGCTAGGCTATTTTGTTTACCTGCTCCATCCACAGGTCTCGCTGATTGCGGCTCTCACTGGCCGTGGTTCGCCACTCCAGGCCAATGGGGGCTGCGGGAAGCGGCGCGGGCCAAGAGATGTACTGGCCACCCTGCCTGCAGCCCCCACTGGCCTGGAGTGGCAAACTGTGGCCAGTGGGAGCTGCAATCGGCTGAACATGCAGACGCTGCAGGTAAACAAACCAGCCCGGCCCACCAGGGGCTTTTCCTGAACAAGTGGCATCCCAAGTTTGGGAAACAATGAAATGCATTTTCTGCTATTTGACCAGCTCCAATATCATTATTCCCATTTTATTTATCCTTATAACTAGAGGTTTGTGAATAACAGATTTTTGTAGTTTCTTTCATTTTTGAGGATTTTTTTTGTTCTAATAAAATTCAGTTAGTAAAAGTCACGTGAAAAATCATTTTGAATTGAAAAGTTGAAATGTTTAATTTAAATAAAAAAAGTCAAAATGAGACATTTCATCATCTTTGGAATTTTTTGGTTTTGCTGTTTCCAGCTGAAACAGTTTGCTGAATTCAACACAAATTTGCAAAATGTTTTGGCTGCCCTGAATGTGCATTTTTCGGCAAAAAAATTCTCTCCAAAAAATTTCACCCAGCTCTACTCACAGCATCCTTGTGAGACAGGGAAGTAGCATCTACATTTTACAGGGAGGAAATCAAGGCAGAGAATAGACTAAATTAGCTGCCCACAGTCACACAGAAGTTTGTGGGAAAGTCAGGAACCGAGCTCAGGTATCCCTAGTCCAGTGCTTTATCCAACAGACCATTCTTCATATCTACCCACCATAAACTTCACAATTCTGTCATGGTTACAGGAATAGCTACACCCCACTCCTAACTCAATTCTGTGTCCTCCCTCAAGTATTAAGCCTCTTCCCCATTCCTGTCTTACACTCAGGATGAATTCTTCTCTTGAACTGGGACTCAATTACATTACCCCATGTATACAACTGCTTATCAGCCAGTAGGGCCCACTGAGTTTCAGGCACCTTCATTTCCTCCCTTTGGGAACATGGGACCAAAGATATTGATCAACAGACTGCTTAAAACAAAATTATTTTTTATTGGAACAAAGAATTACAGAAAAAAAATATTTTAAAAGGATGAACAGCCTTCTCAAATATTTACTCTCACCTACTCTTATGCTTCACTACGGGTTAAGTTAGGCTTTCTGCTTAAATTTCAGGAAGAAAACAGAACCAGTTCACATTATCCTAGCAAGCCCAGATCCCCCTATGTGCTTTTTATCTTTTGTACTTATATAGCCTCATACTGTAGTATATGAGCACATCATAACCTTCAATTTCTTTCTCTTCACAACACCACTGTACTATTATCCCCCTTTTTCAGATGGGAAACCGAGGCATATAGAAGCTAACTGACGTGTCTGAGAGCACACACGATGTCTGTAGCAGAACAGGGAATTGAGCCTGATCTCCCATGTCAGAGGCTACTGCTCTAATCAGTAGAGCAGTGCTGCTCTTGGTGGGACACTGATTCCCTCAGTGTGACCCATGCTCTTCAAACTGACTTTAGTGTTCCATAAGGATAGTGGGCTGGTGCTATTAAAACTACTTGCTCTAGCACTCTGTTAATGACCCTTAAGTGTAAGCCATTAGGCAGCTACTAGAAAAGACCTCCTCTCTCTTTCCCTAGGTGGGTAGGCTTGCTCTGCTACCCAGAAAGACCCAGAAGGACGAACAGACAAACCCAAATACAATATTAACTAAAGGGCACCCCCCTGTTTATCACTGGCAATCTTTGTGTTATATCGTACCTTGATATATTCTAATATAGATCTACCAAGTAGGAAAATCAAAACAAATATAGTTAATATAATTATACAGATATCATTTGCTTTCACTCAAAAGGACAAACGCATCTACTGCCAAATATTTTCTTTCATTATGCTGAGAAGTGCAGGAGGCTTTGGCTTATAAATAGCTAAATGAAGAATGAATAAAAGTAGTGGAAGAACTTATTTCTGCTATTTTAAATTATTCATATCACTGGCTGTTCACCATATACAACCTCATTAAAGTCTGAATTTTTCTGAATCCTCAACTAATGTAGCCTTGATTGGTTTGGCTATTTTTTCTTCTTTTCAGTAAATGCCTGTCTCTTTCTCTCTATCCGGAAGCTGAGTATTCCATGGCAGAATATTAAGTGCTGACTCAAAGGAATACTCTCAAGGTAAGTAAGTAAAATTAAAAAAGTTTCTTACTTGTTTTACTGATAACATCTTAAAGATTTGTCTAGACATAAAAAATACACCAGTATAATTTAAGTGGCACAACTCTCCTAGGCTGGAGTCAGTTATAAATGTGCTTACCAGAATAGCTCATTCACATACAGGAAGGCACTCTTAGACCACTATAAATGCATTCACACTAAGAGGTAAAATATGGAAAGAAAATGAGCATTTTCCCACAATTTTAAAAACAAAACAAAAATCATGATAGCCAAAAATTTTAGGTATTTTCATTCTGAATTTAAAAAACAAATGAAAAATTGAGTTGAAAAGGACATTTTTAATGAAAAACTAGTTTTGGTGACAGTCTAATTTTAAAAACTTGAGATGAAAAAATTTCTATCATCTCCAAATGCTCCTTAATTTTCCTAGAAAAGTCAGGAATTGTAAACCAGCACTTTTAGATAGGGTGAATCAGCAGGATTTATAAATAAGCACTGGGTTTGTTGATGCGCTATAGGATTTGTAATCTGTGGCTAACCAAGTTATGAATCTGTTCAATAAAATGGAACAACTCACCTTTAGCAAAACGGAATAGATTAGAGTGGCCAAGGTACACCATCCTATGGCTACCTTCTACTTTCCTGGAACTGCTAGGGATGATGGAATCATAGAATATCAAAACTGAAAGGGACCTTAGGAGGTCATCTAGTCCAACCACCTGCTCAAAGCAGAGACTATGTTAGAACAGCCCTATACAGCCCCTGAATTCTGGTAATGCCAGGGTGGTTTAAGACTACCTTTGACCTTCCCTCCCCTACCTCTGTCACTTTCCTATGTGTGGGTATTTTGCAAGTGAGAATCATACTCAAGACATCCAGGTCAATTAATACTATTGTGCATCTATGTATGTGTGATTTATGTGATGGGGATGATAGACACACAGCAATACATTGCACCCTGCTGCAACTTATTCACCATACCTACTGCAATTGTGATATGTTCAATTTTATGAACTTTTCAGTTAATTTCCCAATTTCCAATTAGTTCCTAAAATATTGGCTCTATTGTAGTATAAAATATACATTTGAGTTAATGAAGTAGTGATTTTAAAATCAAGCCCATATATGTTTGTGTCTTACACCTTGTAGTATAGCTTTACTCAGAGCCAGCTCCAGGCACCAGCATTCCAAGCTGGTGCTTGGGGCGGCAGTCTTCAAGGGGTGGCAGTCCCTGTTGTTTTGCCCCCAAGCAGCGTGCCAAATTGCCAACACAGGCGGCGAGGGCAGTCCGTGTGCCCTTACGGTTGCACGTGCATTTCCGTGGTGTAGGCAATTCGGCAGCAGCTTCTATATTTAGTTGTCCACAGCAGCTTCAGCTAAACATAGAAGATGCTCCCGAATTGCCGTCACTGCAGAAACACACCTGACGCCTTAAGGGCACATGGACTGCCCCTGCCACAGTGGGAATTTGGTGCACAGCTTGGGGTGGCAAAAACTGTAGAGCCGGTCCTGGCTTTACTGATATTGTCTTGCAATTCTACAGTACCCCATCAGTTGAGGATTTCCCAGTGCTTTATCAAATGTTAATTACTTAAGCTTGAACACCTATTTGGGCAGTCTATTGAGCATACTGTAGCAATTATTATCCGCATTTCACAGACAAGGAAACAGACAACAGAGAAGTTAAGTGATTTGCTGAAGGTCATACAGCTAACACTGGTCTACAATTTTTGATAAGTCGCCTGCTTCAGAGATAAAATGTGGTATTTATTATGTATTTTGATGTGCTGAATTCAAATATGACAATTAAAACAACTGATTGGCTACTGTTTCTAAGATATTTAAGTTTTTACATTTTATGTCTATGTATATTGTGTAGATAGTAGAGTTTTAATCATAAATTGTAAACCTAGGTCTTTTCATGTGTTTATGGTTGCTTTACATGATAATATTTCACCTGTCCTGTTTATGTAACACTTTAAAAATCAGCAAAAGGGTTATATAAATAAAATTTATTATGAAACAAAAGGCAAAAAACTATTATGTACATAGTTTAGTCCTATTCAGTGTCTACTCGGCGCTTCTTGGCTTGTCTCTTGTATTCATTAAATGGAGCATCTCTTGTCACTGTCCAGCAATAGTCTGCAAGCATTGATGGGCTCCATTTGCCCTGATAGCGTTTCTCCATTGTTGCAATGTCCTGGTGAAATCGCTCGCCGTGCTCGTCGCTCACTGCTCCGCAGTTCGGTGGAAAAAAATCTAGATGAGAGTGCAAAAAATGTATCTTTAGTGACATGTTGCAACCAAGGCTTTTGTATGCCTTGAGGACGTTTTCCACCAACAACCTGTAGTTGTCTGCCTTGTTGTTTCCGAGAAAATTTATTGCCACTAACTGGAAGGCTTTCCATGACGTCTTTTCCTTGCCACGCAGTGCATGGTCAAATGCATCATCTCGAAGAAGTTCACGAATCTGAGGACCAACAAAGACACCTTCCTTTATCTTAGCTTCACTTAACCTTGGAAATTTTCCACGGAGGTACTTGAAAGCTGCTTGTGTTTTGTCAATGGCCTTGACAAAGTTCTTCATCAGACCCAGCTTGATGTGTAAGGGTGGTAACAAAATCTTCCTTGATTCAACAAGTGGTGGATGCTGAACACTTTTCCTCCCAGGCTCCAATGACTGTCGGAGTGGCCAATCTTTCTTGATGTAGTGGGAATCTCTTGCACGACTATCCCATTCGCAGAGAAAACAGCAGTACTTTGTGTATCCAGTCTGCAGACCAAGCAAGAGAGCAACAACCTTCAAATCGCCACAAAGCTGCCACTGATGTTGGTCATAGTTTATGCACCTCAAAAGTTGTTTCATGTTGTCATAGGTTTCCTTCATATGGACTGCATGACCAACTGGAATTGATGGCAAAACATTGCCATTATGCAGCAAAACAGCTTTAAGACTCGTCTTCGATGAATCAATGAACAGTCTCCACTCATCTGGATCGTGAACGATGTTGAGGGCTGCCATCACACTATCGATGTTGTTGCAGGCTACAAGATCACCTTCCATGAAGAAGAATGGGACAAGATCCTTTTGACGGTCACGGAACATGGAAACCCTAACATCACCTGCCAGGAGATTCCACTGCTGTAGTCTGGAGCCCAACAGCTAGACTAGAGCCAATCAACAATTTTAAGCATCATTTTTGTTCTCAGTGACCCAGAATTAGTAAAGTTTGACTACATTTATTTCAGAAGCATTTTGGCTGTAGAGCAGTGTAATCTGAGATAAAGCTGAGGACATGTCTACACTTGCCATTTAAAGCACAAAATGTCCCTTTTCTGTGCAAAAACCATGGGAGCATCCACACTTGTTAATGACTTTTTGTGGTGAAACTCAGAAGCAAAAAGAAAACCACCTTCACAAGAGGCATATAGTTCTTTCTGCTGTTCTTTTTGAGTTCTTATGAAAGTGAAGACACATTCTTCCTGTGTAAACAACTTTTGGCCTCCGGAGGATATCCCACAGTTCCAAAAGTGACCACTCTGGCCAGCATCTCCGCTGCTCCGACACCAGGTAAACAGATGTCCGCAGCTTCCCCAGTAAAGCTCCGGGAAGTTTGAAACTCCATTTCCTGTTGCGAGTGCTCATCTGCCCAGGTGACCATGGCTGCTCCATGTAGCAAGTGATCCCCCACTTGGAGCAATGCCAAGCTACTTGATTTGATCAGTGTTTGGGAAGAAGAGGCTGTGCAGTGCCAGCTGCATTACAGCCTTAGGAATTGCAGTATCTACAAGCAGCTTGCACGCAGCTTGCAGGAAAAGGGGAATAACAGGGACACACCGCAGTGCAGAGTGAAGGTGAAGGAGCTGAGGAACTCATTCCACAATGTGAGGGAGGCAAACTGTAGGTCTGGTGCTGTGCCCCAAAGCTGCCGTTTTTACAGTGAGTTGGATGCAATCCTAAGTGGTGACCTCACCTCCAGTGCAAAGAGTCCAGTGGATACGTCTTCATATCTGGAGGCAGTGGAAAGTGGCTCTAGTCAAGAGGAGGAGGTCATAGATGAAGAGGAGGTGGCTGAGGAAGCTGTGGAGCCTGTTGCTGCATGCACTCAGAATCCATTCTCCAGCAGGGTGACCAGATGTCCCAATTTTATAGGGACAGTCCCGATTTTTGGGTCTTTTTCTTATATAGACTCCTATTACTCCCCAGCCCCGTCCAGATTTTTCACACTTGCTGTCTAGTCACCCTAAATCTCCGCTCTGGAGGTGTCTAGCCAGTGTGAGTGGCCACTGTCTGCTGAGGCAGAGGTAGGAGAGCAGAGCTCTAGTAAGTTGCTTTGCTTTGACAATGCATAAAGCAGGTTGAATGCACAGAAAAGTATTAAGATGCTGGGTGCCCTCCCTTCATTCTTGCCCTTTTCAGAATGGGTGAAAGCAATAAACCCTATAATCCTGCATTCCTTCACCATTACTGGGTTCTTGTGCACCATGGGTGCTTGACTTTTGTCACCAAAACAGTGATTTCTTACCAGTGATGTATTGCAATGTACACAGTGATTCCTCTATGTATGTTTCACAGTAATGTGTTGCTTTTGTCTCCCCAGAAATGACTGTGTAAGACCCACCCTGCACTGCAGCAGACCACTTGCACCGCATAAAAAACGGCCAAGATGCACTAAAGCAGACATGTTTCGTAATTCTGCACTCACAAGCGGAGACGCACGTTACAAATAAATGGAGAGAAACTTTGACAAAGTGGAAAGAAGGAGAGAATCGAGACCGAAAAGAGGATACTGCTTTCCATAAGGAATCCACGGAGAGGCTAATCAACATTCTGGAGCGTCAGACAGATATGTTGTATTCTCTCATTACACTGCAGAGTGACCTGATTCATGCTCATTCCCCACTGCAGCAAGTGCAGAATTCTTTCCCATGCACTCCCCAAACTCCCACTGCACATTCTTATAGGCTCACTGCAAATTTTTCCGTTCCTCAACAACCCACACCCCCCGCTTGTCAAACAATAGCTGGAGTTTACATAGCTGTGAGGTATATGGGCTCCCGACTCCCCAGCCTGTTCCCCACCATCACTCAGGAATGATATATGTGCACGTTAGGGTGACCAGATGACAAAGATTAAATATTGGGACACGGGTGGAGGGGGGCAGTGGAGGAAAAAAAAAAGCTGCTGGAGCGCCCTCCCCCCTCCCCACTGCCAGAAGCTGGACTGGAGCAGTTTGCAGGGTGAATGCGGGGACCACCCCATCCCTCCAGGCATGCGCCGCCATGCAGCTGATCAGTGCAAGCCTGGGAGGGAGGAGTAATGTCGTGTGCTTGGGAAAGAAGCAGGGCCAGGGCAGGGATTTGAGGAGAGATCCAACGGGGCAGTGAGGAGGCGGGGTTGTGGTGGGGCCAGGGCAGGGATTTGGGGAGGGATCCAATGGGGGAAGGAGAGGGCGGGGCTGGGGGAGGAGAGGCAAGAGCCCCTCTGGGCTCCGCCTGTGCCGGAGCGGAGGGCAAAATTGCTTGTTTGTCCAGTGTTCCGACCGAACATCGGTTGGGACGCGGGACAAACAAGCAAATATCAGGACATCTGGTCACCCGAGTGCATGTGGTGTTTTCTCTGTTTTTAAAATAAAAGCAGAATTTTTTTTCAAAAAGAAGCAAACTTTATTTGTATGTTCACATTTCTGTACATGTCATCACAGCTACAAGTCAACTAGCACTTCATCTTCACTGAAATTACATACAGAACCGCTATGTAGCACAGCACATGATGTTAACACTTTCTTTCCCAAGCAGAGCAGCAAAGTTTAATGATTTTCATTTTCCAACTTTTCCCTCAAGGTATCCTGGATCCTAACTGCCACACGTTGTGCCCTTCTAATAGCCCTAGTATCTGGCTGCAGGCATTCGGCCTCCACGCACCATGTATGAGTAAACCGTGCGTCCTTCCCCTCACAAATATTATATAAAGCACGCTGCAATAACCACGGGAATATTTTCCTCACTCATTTCCAGTCTATTGTACAAACATCTCCAGCGCGCTTTCAAATGGACATTCTGCACCTACTCAGCCTGTTGTTGAAATTTTCCTTACTGACATCTAGGTTTCCAGCGTATGGCTTCATGAGCCATGGCATCAATGGGTAAGCTGGGTCTCCCAGGATCACAATGGGAATTTCCACTTCCCCGATGGTGATCCTTTGGTCTGGAAAGAAAGTCCCTGCTTACAGCTTTCTGTACATGCCAGTGTTTTCAAAGATATGTGCGTCATGCACCTTCCCAGACTATCCAGCATTAATATCAGTGAAATGCTCATGGGGATCCATTAGGGCCTGCAAAACCACAGAGAAGTCCCCCTTACGATTTATGTACTCGGTGCCAAGGTGGGCTGGGGCAACAGTGGAGATGTACGTTCCATCTACCTCCTCACCACAGTTAGGGAAGCCCATTTCTGCAAAACCATCCAAAATGTCATGCACATTACCAAGAGTCACGGTCTTGTGTAGTAGAATGCGATTAATGCCTTGCACACTTGAGTTACTACAGCACCAATGGTTGATCTCCCCATCAAAACTGGTTCGCAACCAACCATTAGCTGTCTGGAGTCGCCAGCTTCCACAATGCGATTGCCACACGCTTCTCTACAGTGAGTGCAGCTCTCAGTCTGGCATCCTGATGACGCAGGTCTGGGGAAAGCTCAGTTCACAGTTCCATGAAGGTGGTGCTCTCCACATCCGAAAGTTTTGAAGCCACTGGTCATCATCCCAGACATGCATAATGATACGATCTCATCACTCTGAGCTAGTTTTCCTAGCCCAAAAATCCCATTCCACAGTGCTCAGGTCCTCAAGTTAATACCAAAAGCAACCAAATGTTACTTATTTCCATTTCAGGCAGCTCATCAAGCATCTCTGACTGCAGTTCTCTTTGCAAGCTTAAGAACAGCTGCACTGACATGCGCGATATGCAAGTGACAGCTATCAGAGTAATGGACAGCAGTGCAGGATCCATTCCTGCTTGCAGATGCGACAGGGAAAGCAGCCAGACAGCAGGGGGTTTTAAAAAATGCAGTGAAAGTAAAAAGAATCAATGGAGCTGCTGGGACATGAAGAATGCCTTCTGCTCACCCCTATCCCTTTCCAAAGACCTATTGAGAGAACTGCACTGTGGGGTAGCTGCCCTATAGCTCTGCTCTCATCAGCAATGGAAGTGATACTAACGTAGACACACTCTGACGTCTGAGGAATTGAGTGAGTACACAAACCAGCGCTTTACTTTCACTGGTTCCCTATCACTGGTGAAACCTGCAGTGCAAAAACTCTGCAAGTGTAGACATATCCTGAGAAAATCAGTGTTTCCTAACTCCCAGGCCTAATCAGTAGACCTCACTTTCTCTTCTACTTAGCTATATGAAGCAGATACCTTTCCCATATGTGAAAGGCACATTTGCAACTTGGGAACACAGATCATGTGACCATCGACACTACCTCTTCCAAAGAACATGTCAGGAAGTCATATACAGAGAATTTAGGATTGGTTTGGTTTTTTTCCTCCTTAAACTGGGTTTTAAAATCTCAAATAAGCCCCAGCAATTTTCAGACACCCCAATGTTTTACACATTGCCTACCATCCTGTCACTTCACTTCATTTTCCGTCTCAAACTTTTTTCTTAACCACAGTTGTCTTTATATCTTCACTTAGTGAGAAATGAACTTTGTTCAAAGGTGGTTTTGTGCATGCTTGGAGAGTCATACTATGAATCAGCTTAACAATAATTTACAAGTCAATTGTTATAGTGGTTGTGTGACAACTTGTCCCAGTGATAGACAAGACAAGCTGGCTGGCTGTGAAATGCATTATCAGTTATTAAAGCAATGCCTCAGCAAAAGAGAAATGGGGCGATAGCAATGCCAAGTTGTCACTCCATCTTTATCAACAAGAAGGAATAATTAACAAAATAATAAATAAAGCCCCTTGCACAACACTGATGACAAATGACCTGAAAAGATTTCCTGGGGTACTGAAGCTGTAGAACAAATTTTCATTTAATCTTCATAGTTCTGACAGCTCAGTTTCCCAACTTCCTGGGGACTTTCAGCAGCGCTGAATAGAGGCAGTAACAAATGTCAGTGTTTACTTCGAAGCCGCTTTGTTAAAGCCCTCTGTAGTCTGCAGTCTCTGTAATAACAGTCTTTAGGCACAAGCAAAGCACATTCTGCATAAAGTGACTCAGCAGAGTGTGTCTACTACATTAAAGCAAGATGGAAATGCTGCATTTAGCTAACATATGTTCAAGGTTTTCTAACGCAAATCCAAACTCCACAGATGAATGTGACCATAAATTATAATTTGAAGTACACAGTGAAATTTTTCAGAGTCAGTTATTTCTCACAAACTTTCCCTCATTTGCCAGACATAGTCTGAAGTATTGACTAAGGAGGCAAAGGGCTGCATGTGTGGGAAGAGCTCATGATAAAGATCTGCGAATCCACTGCATTGTTCTCCAGCAAATCCCTCCTTAAAACTCTTTCCTGCCATCATGCCTTCAAAAACCTAGAGAAGGGATATACAGCTGGTGTTGTGAGATCACTGCCTGTCCTGCTGACCAGTATTGTCTCATTGTGCTCGTTCAATTGATAATCTGTGTTCACCCACGGTCTCTTGTCTTATACTTGGATTGTACACTCTGAGCCAGGGACCATCTTCTAGGGATATATGGTGTACAGTGCACAGCACAATTGGGGCTATCACAATACAAACAATTATAACAACAACAGGTACAAGCTCAGGAGGAAATCGCACCCAGTCCTTTATTCTATTTTTTATTATCTTCCTTCCAAAGCTGGTTTGATCATCCCTAGACAGGGCCGCTGAGAGCAAGTTTGGGCCCCAGTGAAAAAAAATTTTCAGGCCCCCCAGCAAGGACAGACTAGCTAAACAGGGCCGATGAAGCTCGGGAAGCCGGGCCTGCTTCCGGACCGCCAGGGCCCGGTAATTTGTACCATTCCCATCCCCCCGCCTCTTCTCAGCCCTGTCCCTAGATAGATGCTGGAAGGATACCCTGTAGACGCAGAATGACCTTCCTTTCCTACACAGGACAGTATAAAGGTCTGAGCAACTTCGGTGGCTAAATTTGCTCCTTCAATAGATTTTTCTTATTGTATTTCACTTTCAGTTTGGTGAGGGCTTACAGAGCTCCATGACAATTGCAACATGGAGCTGACTCCTTCCACACTGGTTCCTAGCATGTCCCCATACCGAGACTGTGGTGGATTTATTGTGCAGCTATCTCAATGCAGCATGTGCAGAGCATGCTGCTTAGGTGGTTCTCACCAGTGCTGAGGGCTTGGTAATTCCTCTTTCCTTGCAGCAACAAGAGTGAAACATAACTCTATAAGAAAAGATTCCTTGCAAGGATTAGTGCAATTTGCACATTTCATTGCACTGGAATTTTCTGGGGTTTTCATTCCATTTCACAATGAATATCATGAAATTCTACTATATGCATATTACCTAACCTGTGTAAAGCAAATCTCCTTATAACCCATGTTCTTACACTACCCTCATCCCCATGACATGTGAGCATGCGGAGAAATTAGACCCCATTCTCAGCTATTGTAAAATGGTATTGGTCCACAGAAGTCAATAGAGCTACTCCATTTTACACCAGTCGAGGATTTGGCCCACTGTTTCACTAACTTTAGTAAATTCCTACATGGTACAATGAAAAGGAAGATGAAAATCTAATTTATTTTTTTAGAAGAGCATGCAAAATTTTCACATTTAAAAGATTTTGTGAACCCAAAAAGGTATACAACGTATGGCAATTAAGAAAAGTTAATAATTTTTAAAGTGACCTCAGATCAACAAAGAAAAATATGCACGAATTATATTTGAAAACATTTTTCATTTGCTTCTTTAACCATGCAGACCCCTTTAACTTCTCTCCCTATCTTATTGCATTTTGGGAATTTTCCTTGGTATATGCTAGCTTATTATATTGCTTCTGTTGGCAAAAACCAACTTCTGTCTGTACAGCACCAATAAAGGTTAGTAACTGCTTGCTCTGAACACTTTCCTTTCAGCATGCAAACCTTTCCAGCAGCTAAATCCATAGCTATTGTTAGTGTAGCTAGCAGTAAATTGTTTGTCAAGCGATCAAGTATCAAATACACAATGAACAGGGCCATATTTCGTCTTATTCCACAACCAGCTCACATTTATATGCATGCACTCATTTATTCAGTTATTTAGTCAGTTAAATGGAAACAATTGCTGAGATCAATCAATTATTCTCATACATTAATCTTATCTATGCACGCATACTGGCACTTTATGCAAAACGTAACATGTCTAACTTGAAAAGAAGAAAATGTTCTGACATCTCCCATTGCAGGAACAAGAAATGCAGCCTTAAATATCATATTAGCAGTGCATGTAAACAATGCTATTTATATACTTAAAGCTCACAGTGTCTACACAAATCCATCTTTAGTCTCAGACATATGGATCCCATTTGTCTGAGTGTACATTTTTATTGGTTATCATAGCACATATTGTTGCTGTCTTATGCTTCTGTGTAAAGATGAAGTGTCACTCTAAGAATATTAATTTACTTGTCAGATGTATTCTCATAACCAGAGCTCATCACAAAAATAAAATTGACCCTTTTGAAAAAATTCAAATTTGGAAATTAGCTAGTTAAAACAGGATATTTGTTCATGAAAATATAGGACTCCACTCTAACTGAAGTTTGTGTGTGAGAACATATCAGCATAGGGTTAGTGAAAACAATTGCTCCCCAAAAAGACACACTCGATGCCTTCAATCTTTCTTCAGGCCACCAATCTCACAACAGCAGAAGAAGAGGTAATCCTGCTTGGTAGTTAGCCCTGACCTTGTGACAAATATTTTCAAAGCAAGCAATAAATAAATAATTTAAAAAAAAAAAAAAAATCACATTAACATTCACGTCTACAGTCTGAAATGTTTAACTTGCTGAATGGAAAGTACTGGAGGGAAATTGCAGAAAAGAAGTGTGCTCAGAGATGCCTCCAGGCACCAGCATGCCAAGCGCGTGCTTGGGGCAGCAAGCCGCGAGGGGGCGCTCTGCCGGTCGCCACGAGGGAGGCAGGCAGGTTGCCTTCGGCAGCTTGCCTGCGGAGGGTCCGCTGGTCCTGCGGCTTCGGTGGACCTCCCACAGGCGTGCCACCGAATCCGCGGGACCGGGGACCTCCCGCAGGCAAGCCGCCTAAGACAGCCTGCCTGGAGTGCTTGGGGCGGCAAAATACCTAGAGCTGCCCCTGAGTGTGCTAATAACTATTTTCAGCAGCAGTGACGCTATGAAATGGGGGCACTTTACCTGTTTCACATGACAAAGTAAAACCATTTTAAAAATTATCTTTTTTTTTTTTATTAACCCCTCCAAGTGAGATATCTTCATGAAACATTTTCGGTATGTCTTGCACCAGCATATTATCATCATGTAGCAGTGGGGAGATTTATCAGTACACTTTCCTATTCACTGCATAATGCAGAGAGAGATAGAGAGAAGGAGAATACGCCATCAGATATAGTAAAGCAATGCAAACCCTAGACATGGGAGCATATTTCACACACTTAATAATAATTTGCACATTTACCTTCAACATGCTGTATAAATACAAAGAAACAAAAGTTCTGAGCCTGCAATCAGATCTGCAGAAGCAGAACCTTGAGCCCTACTGTCTTCAACAGGGCTCTTTGTGTGGGCCTAAGGGTTTATCCATGACAAGATCAGGGGCAAAGAACAGAGGGTGAGATTTTCAAAGCCGGCTAAAGGATCTGGATGCCCAGTTCTCATTAATTTCAGTGGCCATCTGTGAAAGTCTCAGCTGTAACATTTGTGTCTGGGGTTTAACCAAAGTTTTTTTTAAGAATCTGACGTTATGCAATAAAATTCATTCATCATGAATGACTGCCTTATCATGATAAGCAGATTGCAATTTATCAGATGACCAAAAAGCTTAAATTTTGAAGGAATTGTCACTTCTAGCTATGAAATGTGTACTAACCATGAAAAAAACACAAAACATACAAACCTTCCTGTATTTTCAAACAGACATTCAAAACAAAACAGATTCAAACTAAAACAGTTTCTTGACATCTCACTCTTGGCAGGGAGAAAATAAAAAAGAAATCTAATAGGTTTACATTGTGCTACTACATCTATGTTCTCAGTTCTTTGTTGACTGAAATGATGGTTCTTTGGCCTTGATGTGTTGAAATAATCATGGATGGACAAGGGGCAATGTAGCCCTGAGGGACTTCTTAAGGTGTTTTACAGCCTTCCAACACCCATTCTCTCAGAAAAATTTCATAGTTGCCTGCCTTCACGTCTACTTGACCTTGCACTTCTCAGCCCTCTCTATTTCCCTCTGCTACTTATGTTACAGTAATTTTCCCAGTGTATTGAATTCTTGTTGCAGTCTAGGAGGAGCTTTTCAATATCTATTTTGTTTTTTCTTTGCATGGTCTACTGCCCTATTTTAATAAAAAATAGGGCAATTTATAGAGACATGCACACACTTGACAAAGGATCATTAACAAGATATATTTCTCTCAATATAAAAGGATGCATTATGAGAACAACAGTGACAATAGCACATCTTGGAGTTTTCTACTACATATTTTAAGGCTCTTAGTGTCCCAGCAAAGACAAACCATGTAGTTTACTGATAGGAAAGTCAGTGGAGTTGTAAGAAATGCAAACTTTGGGGAAATATTTCCATTTTGCTTCTTAGATTACCCCATTTGGGGCAGGGGCTTTTTTGTTGTATTTATACAGCACCTAGCACAGTGAGGTCCCTAGTTAATAACTCAGGCTCTTAGACACCACCACAATACATATAACGGTAAACAACAACAACAACTACTTCCTCCTCTCAGACGTCTTTTAACATATCATTTATAGCCCCCGCCTGTAGGTCTTATTTTGATAAGTGATGTTTACGCTGTTAAATTTCCACAGCACTGTAACTCACTGAACCAAGTCCCAAAGCCATTTCTTTAACCAGCTGGATAGCAGGCAGTAATGTTTGAAGTGAAACTAGATCATTAAATTCTTAAAAGTGAGCTCAGATAGTCACATTCTCTGCTAGAGCATAACCTGTGAAGTCCACGGCGTTAGAGAATTTGGCCCAAATGCTTTCCTGATTCCACACCCAAGTAAATGGACTGCAATTCATTGGAATGGAGCATGTTAGCAGTTTGCATGCTAAGACATGAACAAGCATATTAAGGGAATATGTATCAGCTTGTGGCATTGGGGTTGATATGTGGGCAGGATGGAATCCTGGAAAACCCAGCAGTTTGGGAGTTCACAAGTTTATCTGTGTAGAGAAGGCTGATTCTGTTGGACTTTGGCAAGTGGGAGGGTTATAAAGGACTTGTCATTGGTGAAGCAAAGGGTTAGCAGGTGGAAGAAAGAGGAGGAGCAGCTAAGATGGAGGAGAGGTGATCAAGTGGAATGTAAGGGATCACATGCTTGAATCAAAATCATGCACATTCTTAAGGTCTGCACTCTAGAACACAGAACACCTTTCGCAGAGCATGCATGGTTTCAAAGAGGTGCTTGACGGTATTAATTTTGAGCAGGAAGCCATTCCTGAGAGATTCTTTGTGTTGGCGACAGCCGACCTTCAATACGAAAACCCATCTCTACAGCCGAAATTTGACCACAGTGATCTCTCTCAAAATTAACTGATTATTTAAGGTTTACAGACTGTATTTCTCTGAGAGGTAAATTTGAACTGGATTGCAGGGGTTTTCACTTCACAACTCTGGATGGTTTTAATAGGAATCGTGGCACTAAAAACTACATGTGCTGTTTGGAAATCATCTCCTCAGGGGTATGGTTTCTCTTTGTGCACAGGCATAAATCTCATTGATCATAATGGAACTTATGGGCACCAGCAGGGTAGAACTCAACTTAAAAGCACGAATAAAATTTGTGTCAGGGCTTCAAAGCTAGCATAAAGAAACATCTTGACAAGTGCCCCAGTACATAAGTGCTTCATCAGCATGGATAAATGTTATCAAATGCTGATTATCATTAGCTTTAAAGTGACCAGGCTGCTGGAGTTTCTATAGTAATTAATAAAATCAATTAGAGATATTTGAGAAAAATCAACCTTTTAATGGGGGATTTTCAGTTCAAGGTTCTTGATGTTTACTGAAAATAATTTACCTAATTAGCTGTTACAGTAATTTTTTCTTCGCTTTCTAAAACCACATTTCTATTAATTATTGAATTGGATATCTCAGGTTTTATTACATCAGGAACAGAATACTTTCCAAATAATCATATAAACAAAAGAATGAGATGGAGAGAGGATAATGAAAAACAGAAGGCAGAAGAGAGAAAGGAGGACACAGGATGGATACAATAGAGCAGTGGTTCTCAGCCGGGGTCAGGGGGCCCTTGGGCTGGGGGGCCACAAGCAGGCTTCAGGGGGTCCACCAAACAGGGCTAGCATTAGACTCACTGGGGTCCAGGGCAGAAAACCAAAGCCCCACTGCATGGGTCTGAAGCCCAGGGCCCTGAACACCATCACTTGGGGTTGAAGCCAAAGCAATATAGCTTTGTGGGAGCCCCTTATGGCATGGAGCCCAGGCAACTGCCCTGTTTTCTACCCCCTAACTCTGCCTCTGCCTTTTATATGCAGAAACACAGTTGTGGCAGCACAGGTGGGCCATGGAGCTTTTATAGCATGTTGAGGGGGCCTCAGAAAGATAAAGGTTGAGAACCACTGCAATAGAATGAGTCAGAGATGGAAAGAAAAAGTGAAGTGAAGTCAAGTCAAGTAAATTAGCAGTGTGGAAAGGGTTTAGGCATCCCCATCGTAAGAGGGCACACTACTCTATCCTCTTCCCCCCCAGACTCCCCCATTTTCTCCTCTATATACTCCCCACTCAGATATGAGACAGGGGATCCCTTATTCCTTTCCATGCTGTTGCCTCACTTTGTCATGGGAATAAAAGGCAAGGATGAAAAATCAAGATTTATAGATTAGTTTATATATACTCTTTTTCCCTGGCAGGAATCTTGTTAAAAAGGATATGGGATGTTTACCTTTTCTGAGCACTTAAGCTATATTAATATTGCTAGCAACTCAGAATTGTACAGTTAAGAGACGAAAGACAGATCAGATTAACCAGGATGCCCACTCCAAATCTGCCAGGAATTACAGTAAAAGTCTTTCCATGAAGTTCAATGGCAGTGGGATTGGATCCAAAACCTGACTATTTTCTCTCCTTCAAGCATTGAGAGCTAGTCTGTAAACTTTGAATTAACCACTCCAACCATAAGTGCTTTGCAACTGTATGCAAGACCCTTCAGATTCAATATGTAGTTCTTTGAAGTTAAGCTCTTATTTGACAACAGTGAATGTCAACAGCTTCAAAAAAAGTCACCTGTTCTGATATTTCAAACCATACAAAAATTTGAGACGTGAAAAGTCAGATTCATGATACAATATATGTTAGTCATCATTTTGCATCTGTTTGACTAAGAGGAACTAGAATGAGGAAGAGATCTCGTGTATTGTGTGATATCACAATACCATGGTGTACAGTCTCAGACATGATAAGCTCTAGAATTCTGCTAAACTTGACTGTATCAAAATCTGCATGATTGATTGGCATTTTATTACCATTTTACACACACACACACACACACACACACACACACACACCACTACCTGTGTTTTACAGAGCATTCTTCTTTCTTCTAACTTTAGTAGGAGGACATCAAAAGTTCAGATAACGTATTTTGGATAAGCATCTAACTTTTAAATATCTATCCCAAGTAAACCTCCACACTCAAGGTGGGCTCCCTAAGTTTAACCTTCAGATTTGGATTTCAAAAAGCCCCAAAACTCAGGCATATTCAGATCTGGGAATTTGGTTCAGCCAGTTATGGAAACAAAAAGGGACAAACCATGGCATCTGGTTCCACTTCCAAACTTTCCCAAAATCCCAGGGTGTTCAGAACCAGGGTTTTGGCAGGGACCATTGCTGGTATATGGGAGAGATGTGAAATTCAGAATCTGATCAGAGTTTAGTTAAAAACCTGCAGAGTATTCAATTTACATCCATCTTTATACTGATATTTTGGATGTTTGCCCATCTTGAGATTTTGTGAGCAACAGTTATTCACTGATAAGGACAGGGGGAAAAACAGTACTTCCCTTTACTAGGACAGGGTATACCAGGAGCTGCTCAAGTATGCCAGGTTCCTCCCTGTCCCCTATAGATGAGTTACTGGAGTTCTTCTTTCACAGCACCTGTTAGAGGCCTATACAGTACCTATTCCAAAACATCTAAATTACTTCCCCCTGCTACTTGTACAGTAAATGGTCAGCTGGCATCTAATGCTTCCAACAGATAATTAGAACAGTCTAAATGGAGTAACTTTTTAACCATTCGGCTCAATCTGTACCTCAGCACATTGCATTTGCGTCACTGCTTCATCCATTGATAATTTATGGTGCTTGGTATGTCCTCAGTTACTTTTTAGGAGGGTCAAGCATCCAAATTAGTCATAGCGAGGCCTTGACCTACATAGAAATCTGAACCTCTGGTCCGTTTCCCTTTCCCACCTCACTTCTAAACTTCTTTGGGAACTTGACTGAAGAGTTTATCCTACTTGTACATACTAAGGCTACATGTACACTATGCACCTCTTAGTGACACAGCTGTGCCACTGAATGGCACACAGTGTAGCCACTGTTTGTCAGCAGGAGAGAGCTCTCCCACCAACAAAAAACTTCCACCCCCTGTGACAGGCGGTAGCTTTGTCAGCAGGAGAGCTCTTCACACTGGAGATTTTCGTTGGCAAAAAGTTTTGTCATTCAGGTTCCTGTGTAGAAAAAGCCTAAATCTTTGAAAAGGAATGACTGTGGTCCCAGAGACAGCTGCCAGGTAGTAGCTGCAACAGGTGACTGGAGAGAGAGAGGGAAGCCTGTATGGTGAGCAAATGATTTTCTCCATCTCCTTTCAAAATCTGGTCAAGCTTGTGAGCATTAAGAGCCAAACCGAAGTCACTGGAGAAATTAAAAGCCAAGAAAACAAATGAGGGTATTAAAAAGAAATGTCTCCAAATTATGCAATATTCTTACTTGTGAAATCCCTTCCCAACCCACTGAGCATAGACATGTTCTGCAGAAGGACCAGCAGCATCATACAGCTGTGCACAGGGCAGATGTTTTGATTCTTTATTTTCTGGCAGCAGATTGCTTTGGGGAATGATCTCTCATCAACTACTATTGGATACAATAAGACTACTCCATCATTTGAAACAAAGCCGTTGCCCTGTTTAATCATCTGTCTTTCTTCACACTGAAGGCAGAGAATCATTTGGCTGGAATTAGTTGGACACACATATGCTTCTGCATAACACCTGGAGCAAAAGCTTTAGTTCTAAAATGACTAGTTGGTTTTCTCCTGTTGACTACTAGGAAATTCAGCCTGCTCTAAGTTCATGAGTCAATGGAGCTGCAAAAGTATAAATTAATGCTTAGACCTAGTTCCATTAAGAGTAGTCTCAGTGTAGCCTTGACAAAAATCCAGATATGCTGTCAAGGTATTTTTCCCACTTTGAACTTTAGCGTCCAAAAAGTGGGAACCTGCATGTACCCTTCTAAGCTAATTCCTAGTTTAGATCTGATAGCTCTGCCACCAACCAGAAATTCCAGTGTCTGGTACACTTCTTGTCCCCCAAAACCTTCCCTGGGGGACCCAAGACCCAAACCCCTTGGGTTTTAAAATAAGGAGAAATAAACCATTTCCCCTTCTTCCCCCTCCCAGACTTTCCCCTCCCTGGATTACCCTGAGAGGCTACACTGATCCAAACTCCCTGGATCTTAAAATAGAGAGGAATTAACCTTCCCCCCACCCCCTTTCCCCCCAACCAATCCCCTGGTGAGTTTAGACCCAAACCCCTTGGGTCTTAAACAAGGAAAAAAATCAATCAGGTTCTTAAAAAAGAAAGCTTTTAATTAAAGAAAGAAAAAGTAAAAATTATCTCTGTAAAACCAGGATGGAAAATGTATACAGGGTCTTGAGCTTATATAGACTAGAGGGACTCCCTCCCCTTAGCCTAAGATACAAGTTTACAGCAAACAGAGGTAAAAATCCTTCAGCAAAATACATATTTGCAAGTTAAGAAAAAAACATAGCCTAATCCGCCTTTTCTAGCTAGTACTTACTATTTGAACATGAGAGACTGTTTCAGAAAGATTGGAGAAAGACCTGGTTGCACGTCTGGCCCCCTCTTAGCCCTAAGAGCGAACAACGAACAAAACAAACAGCACAAACAAAGAGCTTCCCCACCAAGAATTTTGAAAGTATCTTGTCCCCCCATTGGTCCTCTGGTCAGGTGTCAGCCAGGTTTACTGAGCTTCTTAACCCTTTACAGGTAAAAGAGACATTAACTCTTAACTATCTGTTTATGACATATGTTCATGACCAGCTGCTGTCATTTTAACCAATACCAGCAAATTGGCCGTTCCTCAGCCACAGTCACCTAGTAACTACAATGCTTACCCATCCGTTTGTGACATTAAGGTTGAGTTACTGCAATGTATTCTATACAGAGCCACCGAAGAGACTGACTTGTTGATGGCTGCAGAATTGTGTTGTGTATTGTGGTAAAGCTTGCAGGCCCCAATCAGTGCCAGGCACTGTGCCCCAACTTAAACAGCTCATAATTCAAGCATAATTTAAGAGACAACAGGTGGAGCAAAGAGACTGAATGGAGGAGAGGGTAACAGTAAAGGAATGGAGTCTCACTGAGTGTCAGTCAGAGCATAACAGCTGCCTAGCCTTGTTGAGAGTTTTGTAGGCATCGAAGCAGTGTGAATTTCAAAGGAAGGATTTGAAGAGTGACAATGTGGCCACCTTATGGATCATTAGAGGGATCTCCTCCTACTCATAAGGGGTGGCATGGAAGAAAGCACTAAGATGCTTCAGAGAAAATTCCTTGAATTGGCATTGAAGACTAGTATAATTGGTAGAAGGGAGGCAGGCATGAATGGCGTGGTAATGTCTACACATTGAAAGGTGGGGTAGGGCTAAGTCAAGAAGAGTCTAAAAGGTCAAGACAAGCAGTTCATGTTTTGTAAGGTGGAGAAGGATGAGCCAGTGGATGTATGGAAAGAGGGGGATTAATTAGTCAGAGCATCTCACTGGAAAATGATCTTGGCAATAGCATTTTTCAGGGCATAACTGCATTCATCCATGCCAGAAGGGAAGAGGTTGCAGCAATTAAGACATTATACAATGAGACTTTTAGTTGTGGGCACTGAGAGGAAGGCCAGCTCTTGAAGATGTAGTTTATGAACAAATAACAAGGCTTAGTTGTGAGCTGAGCACACAATTAAAAAGAGAGAGACAAGTCTAACATGACATTGAGGTTACAGCCCTGAGTGACGGGCAGGACAATGGTATCATCCACAATGAAGTCAGAAGGAGGATGAAGAACTTGGTTTAGGTCTCGTTGAACATAAACTGATGGCTAAACATCCAAGAGATGTCGTCAAATACAGGCTGATATTCAATCTGGATTGCAGTTCTATTATTACTGAATTTAGGAGGTCTGTCTCTCTCTCTCTGCTTTCTGCCTACTGTTGATTGATGCAAGGATTTAGGAGATGTACAGACACAGTTCAAGGTCTTTGTGATAAGTATCAGGTGGTAGCTGTGGTAGTCTGTATCCACAAAAACAGCAAGGAGTCCAGTGGCACCTTAAAGACTAATACCTTAAAGACTAATCTGTTAGTCTTAAAGGTGACACCAGACTCCTTGCTTTGTGATGACATTCCAAGTCCTAAACTGATTGGGACCAAAATAATCTTCCTGAGCTTTTGTCACACCACACGTCATTCTGCCTTCCTGGCTGGGAGGCAGCAGAGCTTTTAGCTCTTAGTGTCTGATAGTGTCAAATGGGTAGGGCCTGTACTTCAGCTTCTGCAGACCTAGACCTTTGGTGTCCCAGGCTCTTCAGAGCTTAGAAAAATCAAATACTTATTTTCACTGGGATATTAAAATTTCTGTTTGGGGGAAAAAAAGAAACGTTTTGTCATCATTACGCAACAATAATAGTTTTTATTCATTTATATTTTTATACCAGCAGATTTTAGTTTTAGCTGAATTGTTTTATTCCATCATTGTTGAATGTAATCATGAATATAGGAATAAATAATATTTTATAATGCCTGCATCATCTAATTTTGCAAAAAGCATTGCCTTATTTAATAGGATATGTGAAGCTTGCCAAACGGACTATCAATGCAGCGCCTTAGGACCCATTAGGTTTTTTAGACAGTATTTAGAACAATTTAAACCCCCTTATTATTTAGACTTTAATAGTTCCATCAGGGTCATTAAATCTATCAGGTAACTAGGTCTTTAGAAATGTTTTTAATACACATTAGTGGTTTCTAATGGGTATGAAAATGCAGTTACATTTTTAAAAGCATATTGATATACACTGTAATACACCATATATATACACATATATTTACCTCTTCACTATAGTATCTGCTTTGCAAAACTAAAAAGCCATTTGATATGTTTTCTAAAATAACTAAAGTACAGTAACTAGGTCAAGTTAAGCAAAATGGATTGTTTGCATTAATTGAAAAATAGGATTTGAGTTATGAAAATTCTCCTCCAATGCCCTTCCCCCACCCAAAAACACTCCCTTCACTAAATATGAACACTTATTTTAAAGATGCAGGAATATTTTTTAAAAAAATAAGCCCTTCCTTTAATTCCCCAGCATTGTTGTTTTTGCATGTGAATGCGTGTGCATGCTCTCTCTCTCTCTCACACACACACACACATCGTCTCTCACACACTTTTGTATTGTGCCAAATGTGTCATTTTAAAACCTTACAGAGATGTTCTAATGACTGTGTTACAAGCCTTGGACAATATAAATGTTTATGTAACATAATTATTACCACAGTCCTGATTCACGTATCAGCTTCAGCTGGAAAGCCACCTATTTATAAACCATTATGTAAATACTATCTCTGTGTGAATACTATTTCCTGATAGTGTCACTATGGTTAACTCATTTAATGGATGATCCTCTGTACTAAGCTATAGGCCTAGTGGGATACTTGTTTGAGAGCTAAGGCTCTGTCCCTGCCCCTGATCGTGGTCCTTGGAACACATGAGAGCACAGAAGCCCTGTCTCTTATACCCTTGTCAGCTTCTGATATGCCAGTACCAAGTTAGCACTTAACATAAAACAGGACAAAATATTGGGTTCAGTGTCCTGTAAGCTCTCCTGTCTTGTGCTTGTCTTGTGACTAGTAGGGAGCACTGTGCTACCCTACTAAATTATGGTCTGCCAAGGTTGAAGCACTGAACTGGAACTCAAGAGTCTTGGGTCCAGTTCTTAGCTCTTCTAGTGAATTGCTGAGAGACTTTTGGCAAGTCACTTAATATTTCTGTGCCTCCATTCCTTGATTAATTAAATAACACTTTGTTCTCCCTTTGTCTGTCTTGTCTATTTAGATTGTAAAGGGAAGAACTGTTTTTTACTATGTGTTTGTATGGCATCTAGCACAATGAGATCCTGGGTCTTGGTTGGAGTCTCTAAGTGTTGCTATAACCACCACCAATTAACCAATTGCCACTATACAACCCTCTTACAGCTTCTGTAACACGCAGACCAAAACATTTCTTGCAGCAAAGAAGAACATTTCTCCGAGAAGCCACGTTATCGGTTTTCTTTTCTGGGATTAATTTCTAATGCATAAGATATTTGAGGGAGTAAAGTTAAATTTGGCTGGAAAGATTGTGTTTTATTGTAAGGTTCTGTTTAGACTATTTGCCCATCACAGTAAATGTTAAAGGCCAGATTGTGGCTGATCCTGTGTGGGCCTGTGAAAGTGTGGAGGGAAGCAGTCTCACATCTGTTGGTGCCTTTGCAGGGCCGGTGCAACCATTTAGGCGAACTAGGCGGTTGCCTAGGGCACCAAGATTTGGGGGCGCCAAAAAGTGCCCCCCCCCCAAATTTTTAAATAGTTGCAGCGGCTGCTGCTGGAGGGGCTGAGCTGCCAGCAGCAGCAGCTGCCTGCCGCCGGCAGCCCAAGGTGTCCCCCGGGTCAGGGTGCCGCCGGTCAGCGCACCCCTGAGGTCAGCAAGCCGCCGCCGCAGCCCAGCAGCCCAGGCCCCCCCCCCGGGGTCAGGGAGCCGCCACCGTGACCCGGTAGCCCAGGGCGCCCCCCCCTGGGGTCAGGGAGCCGCTGCTGCAACCCAGCAGCCCAGGGCACCCCCCCGGGGTCAGGGAGCCGCAGCTCCGGTGGACCTGCCGCAGGCATGCCTGCGGCAGCTCCACCAGAGCCGCGAGACCCGCGCACGGGGCGGCGAAATGGCCCGGCGCCTAGGGCGCCAGAAACCGTAGCACCGGTCCTGTGCCTTTGTAGAGTGCTCTCACACAGCATGGTGGGTGAACATTGCTCTAAACTAGTTCCACTGCTGAGCTAACTTCCCCAAAGCACAAGGCACTGAGAGTGCCATGGCCCTGCCCTGTGCCTCTCATACTAGTCAGGAGAGCTGATTGGGCACAAGATAGGGCAGCTGCACTGGGCACTTTCCAGGAAGAATTCTGCTTCCTGGAGCTGCTGCATCCTCACATATCAGTTCCCTGCCAACCTTCTCCCATTTAAGGTACAATCTAGTATTTCTTCAGCCATCTTGACTTTTTCTTGTGGTTCTTCCAGAACACACTGGGTTGCCAAAAGATTGTACCTTAACTTAAGTGTCATTCAGGATTTCATTAGGATATTTGTTGATAGCAAGGAATTCCACCACTGCATCTTCATTGACAGAAAGATCTGTTGTCTCAGAATGAGTTCACACATCCATAGGAACTGTTGCCAAGAACATTAAAGCACAGAAAATTTAAGGAAGCGAAGTTGCATATTTGCAGTTAGCTAAAACATTATTGCTTTTCAAAATCCAATAAGTACTATTTAGGAGCAAAATCAGCAGCAGTGTACACATGTAATTTTAAAGGTCAGCAAAGCATTCACATTTAAAAATTAAGTACAATAAAGCCCCAGTTATCCAAACAACTAGACAACACATTTACACAGATAATTTAGACTTCATATAATCAAGAATTAATGGCAAGGGAAACTCTAGGCTTGATACAGGAAATATATAATAGAGAGGCTGCAAGAAGCCATGGATGTAGTGATTTTCATGATTTTTAAAGGAAGACCCAAATTCTTTTCCTTGATATAAATGGGTGCAGCTGTATTGACTTCACTCACGTTCCACTCATTTACATCAGTAGAAACTTTAGTGAGAGTCAGGGGCGGCTCTAGACATTTCGCCGCCCCAAGCATGGCGGCATGCCGTGCGGGGCGCTCTGCCAGTCACTGGTCCAGTGGCTCCGGTGGACCCTCCACAGGCATGCCTGCAAGAGGTCCACTGGAGCCGCGGCACCAGCGGACCATCCTCTGGCATGCCGCCGAAGGCTGCCTGCCTGCCGCCCTCCCAGCGACCAGCAGAGCACCCTACACGGCATGCCGCCCCAAGCACGCGCTTGGCGTGTTGGGGCCTGGAGCCGCCCCTGGTGAGAGTTAAATCATTTTCCTCCAGACCTCTGGGTACTGCCAAGTAATATCCTTGGTTGTATTGACAAACTGACCAGGAGTTCAGCAACTACAATTTGGCAATACAAAATAAAGTTTGGACTAGTGAATTCTCAGTAAGAATTAAAAACAAAACAAAAAACTCAAGAAAGTGAAATCTCACCTTTCTGCAAGAATTAATCTTATTGAATTTTTTCATAGAAAGTTAGGCTGGGCTAAGAAAGATCAAATCTATTTTATTTAAACCTGTCCTGTTATCACAGCACAAGAACTTCTAGCTATTTATGCTGAAAGGGGAAAAACAATTATGCCACTACGCCCTTCACTCCATGACCCTCCATGACATTTCCTAAAAAAATGTGTCATGGTAGAAGCGCAGACTTAATCATAATGCTGCATTGTGATTACAGTTGTTCATCAACAGAGTCTTGCAGCACACATGCTGGAATGAATAACCAAGGGTAAAGGAGTTAGAGAGGTGAAAGGTAAACTTATGTTGCTTTGCAATGTACGATTCTGCTAAAGAGCGAGGCAAATTTCACAACTGGAAAGTGTGTGCAACCTTGCTAAGAATATATATACAATTACTGGGTGTTATGTAAATGTAGCAAAATCAGGCCCTTAGCTAATATACATATAGCATTTTCAAAAAATATTATTGATTATTCACATCATTAAATGTGTTTACTCAGCCAGTATTATTATTATTCTATATTACTGTAGCACCTAGAGGCTCCAACTGAAATTGGAGCCCCATTTTGCTAAGCTCTGTACAAACCAATACTGAGAGACAGTCTCTGTCCTGAATATTTAAAATGCGTAAGTCAAGACAGAGGAAGGGTGAGAACAGAAAAAGAGGGACTGTCATAAACAGACAGTAAAGGGCTAAGAAGTTCACCTAGTCTAGCTGACACCTGACCAGAGGAACCAATGTGAGGACAAGATTTTTCAAGAGGAAGGAGGGAAGTTTTTCTTTTGTCTGTTCATTAAGTTCTATGCTGGAGTGAAAAGATCAAGGAATCACCCAGGGTAGTGAGTATTAGAGAAGGAATGAATTAGCTTATGTTTATTTCCTTCTGTATCTTTGTCTTTTTGCATTAGAGGGATAATCAAACTGGGTTTTCTTTTGTGTAACTAAGGTTTTTGCCCAGGGGAACATCGTCTGTGTTTTGAATCTGTTGTCGGTGGGAGTAGCTTGCATGCTAATCTCTCAGAGGTATTTCTTTTACCCCTTTTCCTTAATTAAAAGTATTCTTTTTAAGAATCTGATTGATTTTTTCCTTGTTTTAAGATCCAAGGAGTTTGGATCGGTGTTCTCTAAAGGTTGCCCAGGGAAGGGTTACAGTACTTGGGAGGGAGAAATTTTGGCGGGAAAGACAGAGTTTCCCAAATGACTCATAAACAACTGTTTTAAATGATTTGGGTGGTGGTAGCAACCAGATATAAACTGGCAATTAAGCTTAGGGGTTCTCACGCAGGTCCCCACATCTGTACCCTAAAGTTCAGAACGAGGGTGAAACCTATGACAGGGACTAAGCAGTGAAGTGATTTGCCCCAGGTCACACAACACTTCAGTGTCAGAACCATTCCAGTGCCCTATTCTTGGCTTATCTATGGCACTTTTCACCTAAGTATTTGAGATGCTCAGCAACACCAGTGAATTCATCCCACAACACCTCTATGAGGTAGATTAGGATTATTCCAATTGTGCAGTAAGGGAACCAAGACAAAGGTGTACTAAATGACTTTCCCAAGCTCACACAGGAAGTTTAAGTGAAGCAGAGAACTGAAACTAAGTCTCCTGCATCCTAATCCAGTACCTTAACCACAAGACCCGAAGTTCTAATGAACTGGAAGAATTGTTCTGTTTAAATATCCTATATAATTGCCCTCCTTGGAGAAAATGGTGTAACTATAAAAATCTATGTTTATGGATTGGTACCAAGTCCATTATCCTGTTCTCCTCTGGCAAGGAGCTGGCAGCAAATTAAATCCAGCATCCAAATGCTCTGATGCAGTCTTGACACTACGAGCGTTCTATTTTTCCCCACTGCCAATCAGCAACTCAGTGCCTGCCATTTTTACGGCATATCCCTCTTGTGATGGTTACCATCTGCAAAGCCAAGTGGAAAGGAGCAAAGCGGCTTTCTACATGCCAGAAATGACCACTGAAACTACAGTACGTACTTTATCCGTCACACCTTGAACAAAAAATACAGTGTGTTCTCTACTGCACTTTTAAAAGCAAGTAATAGAAAGCAGGGATCACACTGGTTAATGAGACAAACTACCAATTTTACCATGGACTAGGAAGTGATCATCTGAATGAGAATCTGTACCCCTCCCATTACAGAATGTAGCAAAGTCTTATAGGAGGATTCCCACCCCCATAATCAGAAGGTTTCCTAATGAATAAAAGAAATTTGGATTAGAGATGGTCAAAATTTTTCAATGAAAAAACTTTTTTCAGTACTAAATGCAAATTCAGCTACTGAAAAGTGTTGCAAATTCTTTTTGGTTTTTCTAGATTGTATTATTTTGCTCCACACAAATACAGTTTTGAAAGTTTAAAATATTTTTTGACATTTTCAAAATAAAGCATTTTTATTTTGTTTCCAAGTTTCCAATTTCATTTAAAAAATTCCAAATGTTTAAAAAAATTGGCATTTTTCCACAAAAAAACATTCTGTCAAGAAATTGTGAACCAGAGCTGGAGGACACTATTGATGCTGGTAGGCCACAGAAGCTGATGGAGGCTGTGGTGACAGCTGTGACAAGAGTCATAAGGAGAACTAGGAACCAACGAAAACATTTCTGAGGAACAAGTACAGAATTTTCCATTTTTAACCTGGTTGAGCATCACACAGTGTTAATACAAAGGGGAAAAACAATAAAATAAATGTTCACTGGTTTGTGATTCATGTCCTCTACATGCACAGAGTATCTCGCAAAGAGCTCCCAGGAAAAAGACATGAAAACATTAAGAATTAATTAGGAATGACACAGTCTATCATTAAGGGTTTGTTTATAATTTCACTACAGCATGTGTGATGGTATGTTGAAAGTTAAAAGGTCAGAAGGAACTAGGAAGTGATCATCTGAATGAGAATCTACGTGTAAAACAAATATTGGTTTTAAGCCATTTCCCCAACTCAGTCTCTGCTAAAAACTATTCTATTAGTTTAAATATACACAGGATCAGTCTCACCATTGAGGTTGGTGTCTCTCTTTCAGAGATATGAGATCAGACAGACAGCTGTTAGCTTACTGTAAGTACTGAGGTATGGCCAAGTGATTTGGACACTGATGGAGAGTCAGGAGATCTGGATTCTAAAACCCCTCCCAGCTCTGCTTCTAAATAACTCTGTGACTTTGGACAAGTCACACAACTGTCCTGTGCCCCATTTCCCACCTCTGTTGGTGTAACATCACCCACCCTTATAAGGTGTTTTGAGAGTTATGGATGAAAATTGCCATGCAAATTCAAAGAGTTGTAGAGGCAGTGAGCTCTAAACCGGATGGATATGACCTGATCCTACACAGTGCTGAGCACATCATTGATTGAAAGAGGTAAGGCCAGGAGAGATCATTACATTGTTTAGTCTGACCATCTATATATCACAGGCCACTAAATGTTACCCTGTTAGCCCTGTATGAAGCCCAATAACCTGTGTGGGGCTAAAGTACATCTTCCAGGCAGTCTTGGTTTGAAGACAGCAAGAAATGGACAATCCACCACTTCCCCGGTACTTTGTTCCAGTGGTTATTCATCCTCTCTATTAAAAAAGTTGTGCCTAATTTCTCTCTGTCTTTAGCTTTCAGCCATTATTTCTTGTTTTACCTTAAAAAGCCCTTTATTACCTGGTATTTTCTTCCGGGGAAGGTGCTTATGCACTACCAGGGCTGGCTCCAGGCACCAGCCCAACAAGCAGGGCTTGGGGTGGCCAACGGAGACAGGCAGCACGTCCAGCTCTTCAGTGGCGGGTCCCTCACTTCCTCTCAGAGCGAAGGACCTGCTGCTGAATTGCCACCGAAGATGGAAGCAGGAGCAGTAGAGCCAATCACAACTTGTTTTTTTCCTTTTCTTTTCGCTGTTTGGGGTGGCAAAAACCCTGGAGCCGTCCCTGTGCACTATAATCAAGTCACTTCTTAGTCCTTATTTTGATAAACTAAACAGATTGAAGTCTCTCATTGTAAAACATTTTCCCAGGCCTTGAATCTTTGCTGTGGCTTTTTTCTTTGCCCTTTCCAATTTTCCCACTTCCTTTGTAAAATGTGGACAGCAGAACTGGACAGGCAGTATTGCACTGCCTCCTAAAAGTACAGCTGATAGGAGTTGAAGGCACTTGGCACAACACAGGGTCAGGTTCATATTTAAAAAAATATAGTTGCATATATGTTCTAAACAGAATTTCACGGTGACCAAGCTCCTTTTTATTTGCTTTCTGTAGCATTATTGTGAGCAAAGTTTGGTTAACATCAATGTTCACAGAATATGAATTTTTGGGGCCTACAGTCAAGATTTGACTAATCACAACTAAATTAACAGATTGCAGAGATTTTAAACCCAGAAAGGATGATTGTGATTGTCTAGTCCGATTGCCTGCATGACACAAGCCACAGAATTTCACCCCACTATTCTCTTTTGTTACAAAATTAAATTTGTTTCAATTAGATTTAGAAATATTTATCAAGGAAACAGAAACACTACCATGTAATTTAGATGACAAATCACACAGCTTGTATAGAGACCAGTGAATATCTAATACTCTGCTCAGTCATGAACAGTTGGGCAGCAACACATAGGCTGAAATCTCTTCCAGCTAGGGCTGACCCAGTCTGGCAATTCCTACCTTCAACAGAGAGATGCAAATATAATCCTAGTTCAGAATATTAAGACTGGAGTGGTGCAGAATGTAAGCAGCTAAAATGTGCAGTTAAATTATAAAGCATTTTAAATGTACCCATGCACCCACTTAATGCTTTATATTTACATTGCATAGTCCTCGTGTAAATGTGCATCCAGGTAATCATAATCAGACAACTTCTTCCTTGTCTTGAAGATCCTCTACTATCTCTCTGAATAGGGTTTGACTCTACGGAGCCTATTATAACTTCTCCTTTTATGCCATTCTTCTTTCTGTTTGCTTCCATCCCCAGAATGGACAATGAATTCCTCCCCCAGTGTTCTACTCTCATTACTTGGGCTATCTGCTTTGTCTCTCTCTTCACTTGACTCTTTTTAAACATCACCTCCCATCTTCCTCCTACTAACTCTCATGCTTATAAAACCAAGTCTATTTAACATGCGTCCCCATTTCTACCATCCTTACTCTATCTTTCCATGTGTATAAATGCTACCATTGTGCAATACTGTGACTAGAGCTATGTTGGGGACTTTCATTTTACAAAGGATTTTGATATTGTTCTGGTTTGGAACAAAACCCTAAAATTTCAGAATTCTCTGTGAAAGAAAATTCTGGGGAAAATTCATTTAAAATCAGAGTGTTTCATTTTCATTTTGACTTTATTTTGCATTATATAAAACATATGAGATAATAAAATGAAAATATTCAAAACACAATGCCATTTCAAAACAAAAAATATCAAAATGCTTCACTCTGAAAAGATCAAAATGTTTTTTACCCCTTGGATTTTTCTCCAAAATGAAAATTTGTGGAAATTTGACACAATTTTGAAGTATCTTGATTTTGACAGAATTGCATTTTTCAATGAAAAATGGCCCTGACAACGTTTTTCTGACCCTCTGTAACTGTAATCTACCATAAACCAGTTGTAGGTGCATTTGAAGCAACTCAGGAAACTTACAAAAGTGTCTACATTCAAACAAATCATATTCAATTTATATTCTGGATTTATTCAGAATTTCATTTGGCACAGGATACAATCTTATACTGAAGACTGGGGGATTCATATAAGGCCATGCAATTGAGTCAATGGAACATCCAGTGCGCAGTTGATTAATAACATTAGCAGGATATATGCATACTTCTTGCAGTGAGGCTACTGTTTATTGATGGATGAAGTTATGAAAGCCCTGCAGCAGATTTATCCTCTCTTACTTATATAATCTGTCTGTTTTCTATTGATTTTTTTAACTCAGCAGTAAACTTTTGATTAACTTGACTAATAGCAATGACTGCTTCAAAATGTCTTGAATTGATCAGACATAAGGATTTCCTATTAGCAAGAAATTAAGGATATATTTCTTCCAATATCACAATTAAAAATACCCTCCCCTTTTTTCAGAGATATAAATGACTATATTTAATGCTTGACTGACCATTTTATTGACTAAGAATGTCAACAGTGTCCTTAGTATTTCCCCCAAGCCCTCCCCACCTCCTTTCTTAGGCCTGGTCTACACCAGGGAGGGGGGGAATCGACCTAAGATACACGACTTCAGCTACGAAAATAGCATAGCTGAAGTCGATGTACCTTAGGTTGACTTACCTCGCACCCTCATGGCACATGGTTGACTGCCGCCACTCCCCCGTCGACTCCGCTTCCGCCTCTCGCTGTGGTCGAGTACAGGAGACAATGGCAGAGTGATCAGGGTCAACTTATCGCGTCTACACTAGACGCGATAAATCGATTCCTGATAAATCGATCACTACCCACCAATCCGGCGGGTAGTGTAGACATACCCTAAATCACTGTGGCCAACACTACTATTTGCCTGTCACTCATGCTCCTAAACTGAATGGCATCTTTGACTCAGACCTTTCTCTAGGTCCTCACATCTAGGCTGTGCCTAAATCTTGCCAATTCTTTCTGCATAACATCTGTAAGATACAACCTTTCTTATCCATCCACACAGCTAAAACTGCTCCACAACCACTTATCTCACATCTCTATTACCGCTGCTACTTTTTCTCTAGCCTTCACATATGCAATATTGCCTTGCACATGTCAGTTCAGAATACTGCTGCAAAGAACATTCGTCCAGCCCAACCCCTTGCATCCATCCACTCGCTTCCCCTTGTGTATCATATAAAATACAAGTATCAGGAGGTAGCTGTGTTAGTCTGTATCCACAAAAACAACGAGGAGTCTGGTGGTGCCTTAAAAACTAAGATTTATTTGGGTATAAGCTAAGTCTTTAAGGTGCCACCAGATTCCTCATCTTGTCTTCACTTTCAAGCCCTTACAGCCTATCCCCCACCCTACTTATCACTTCTCATTCACTACTGAGATGCTGACACACGCTTCTCCTTGGACAATGAAGCCAACATCTATTGCCCACTTGTTAAATTTTATAACAAATATTCCTTCTCATGTTGCCCTTTGTGTTTGAGAGGAGTTCCCCATAAACATACCTCTTCATCCTCCTTAAAACTCTGCTTTGCTAGGATACCTACAAAAAAAAAGTTGACTGCAGTTGGACCACTGATATCACTGCCTATGCTGCTAATATTGTCTCATTGACTTCTTGTACTTCCCCATCTCTCTGTCTGTATCCCTCTTTTGTCTCGTCTTCTACTTAGATTGTAAACTCTTTGGGGAGCAGGAACTCTATTTTTTTCTGTGTTTATCACAATGAGGACATGGACCATTATTAGGCTCATAAATATTATCTTAATATGAATAATAGATGATAATAATAATACAATATGTTCCAAAAATTTGATCTATCCTGAAAGTTAAATGTAATGTATTTGCAGCCTTGGTACTACGTACAGATTGCCAAATTCAGCTAGTCCCTGGTACAAGTAAATGACCATCCCTATAGGAGCCAGGAATTAAGAACAACATACAATTAACCAATACAGCTTATTTTTAAAGGCAAGATTCAGGGATGAGAGCTACCAAATGAAGTAACAACATCTGAAAAATGCTTTGATGCAGTGTGTTATTATGTTAGATTATGATAATTGGAAAAACATAATTTTATCTCATCTGATACATATCAGACGAAAGGCCGATTTTAAATGTTTCATCTGTTTTGAATCTGATTCTTTTGTCAATGTAGGCTGCCACGTAGTCTTGCATTTTACAGACCTTCCCAGAGAGATCAGAGAGTTTTAAGATTGTCAGAGAAATTAACAAACTTCAGAAGGATTCTTTATCATCTGCTACAGACGGAAGAGAGAGAGATGATTAAATTGCTAATAAAGATGATTCATATGCAAAAATACGCCACAACAAAACAAAGATAAATTGCCTTAATAAAGTTAAATTGAAATTATGATTCAATAATTCCCTTGTAGGAAAAGAAAGGTTATTTATTTTCAGATTGATATGAATAAAACTAACTGTCTTGCCTTCCCAGTAGCTGAGAGCAGAATACAAGGGCTATTACTATAAAAGTGCTATTTGTAGCAGGACAATTTTTTAAAAAGTAGAAAATAAAACTCCCATTATAAGGCTATTGAATGTTTTACAACTTCATACAGCCAAGGGATAACCCACAGACTTCCTTCATATTTAATTCTTGCCATCTGATTATGACTTGTTTTTTCTTCTCAAATACCAAGCCCTTAATTAGCTGTTGCTAATATTGGGGGGGAGACACTAAGGATAAGAGAGTGATGCTACCCTTTAGGCCACAGGAACATACAATTGTCCATTTCTGATCCAACATTTTAAAGTAATTTTGTCTCCTTTCCTTACAATCTTCTATAAATACCTATATAAATGCCACATCGACACATCGATCTTAAATCTTCTATTCTGGACACCACGCTCTTCTGCTTTCATTTTGGGTTTATCCAAAGTGAAGAAAAGTGAATGGAAAACTTCCCACTGATTGCAAAATTCAGGATCAAACCCATCGTACACATTCTAAGTAGTGAATGATATAGATCTTGAATGAAATACTGTGAAATCAATGGCAAAGATCAATCAATCATATCTTGAACATTTAAAGGAAGCACAGTCACATTGAAATAGTACACTTTGTTAGAAGATAACTGCATTCAAATGTTCTCTGTACACATAGTATCCATGTGTATGCATACAGCATTCATATACATGCACAGACATTTGCAAGCATACACATAGTGTATCTCAGGAGATGCTGTTTGCACACAGTTATTTAAACAGTTCAGGACCTTTGCAAGAGAGAGATTTATTCCTGCTCTCCCCACATTTTATTATGGAAGGTTTCTCATCAATATTAAAGTTTAATTCCCCCAAAGCAGTGCATTAATAGACTCATAAACTTTAATACCTAGTGCTTTGTGCCCTTCTTTCATGATGTATTGAACACAGTTAAGTGGAAGCTCCATATTGTTCTGCAGTTTTCCTATATAATGAGGGGATTTCAGAAATATTTGAAAAGCATAGAGTCATTTTGATGCACCATACTTCGCTTAATTTTAAATGTCTTCCATGCAGAAAATTGAGATTTATAGTTTTCAGAGTAAAAACAAAGAAAATGATGCCCCAAACTCTCACAGCTCATTCTTTGGAGGCAATTTCTCTAATCAAATATAGGCCTTTTGGTACAGCTGATTATTTACCACTTGTACCTAAAGCCTGCTTTGCAGTTTAGACATAATAATTTGTTTTCATGCCCCTTCATTATTTAAAAGTCATCCACTGCTTCTTGTAATAAGTTCAAGATCAGGAGTCATTTTCCATTAAAACTTCATCCTTCGTTCCAAATACTGCAAATAAATACTTTCACAGGCCTGTTTTTCTCCTATATTCATTTATGCCCTTTATCAGAGGTGTTGGAAAAGGGAAATACATTGCTAAAATTAAGCAGTTAATTGGCATTATGTCACATCATGGCACTTTTGATTTTTTTCCTCCCTCTAGAGTTCTCTACAATGAGGAGAAGGAAGTAACGATCTAGGGCAAGAAACACAGACACAGCACACAAAGGCAGCAGAAATAGGGTTGCCAAATTTCTACTCCCACAAAACTGAACACCTTTGCCCCGCCTCCTACCCTGCCCCTCCTAAGGCCCTGCCCATTATGAGGCCCCACCCCTGCTCACTCCATCCCCCCTCCCTCTGTCGCTTGCTCTCCCCACCCTCACTCACTTGCTCATTTTCACCCTGGCTGGCTCAGGGAGTTGGGGTGCAGGAGTGGGTGAGGGCTCCCGCTGAGGGTGCGATCTCAGGGGTGAGGCCAGAAATTCGGAGTTCAGGGTGAAGGAGGCGGCACTGGACTGAGGCAGTGGATTGGGAAGCAGGAGGGGGTGAAGGCTCCAGCTGGGGATGCTGACTCTGCGGTGAGGCTGGGGATGAGGGGTTTGAGGTGCAGGAGGGTGCTCCAGATTGGGACCGAAGGGTTTGGAGGCTGGGAGGGGGTGCAGCTCCTAGAAGCAGCAGCATGTCCCCCCCACAGCTCCTACACAGAGACATGATTTGGCAGCTCTGCTCACTGCTCTGTCCACAAGTGTCGCTCTTTCAGCTATGGTTCCTGGCCAATGGGATCTGCTGAGCTGGTGTTTGAGGCAGAGGCAGATTCCATTGGCTATGGTTCCCGGCCAATGGGATCTGCAGAGCTGGCATTTGAAGTAGAGCCTCCTGGCTGTCCCGATGCCTAGGAGCCAGAAGGGGGGCACGCGAGGGAGCCAGGGCAGGCAGGGAGCCTACCTTAGCCCCGGACACCTGACAACCCTTGGCAGAAATCAAAGGAACTCTATAGGAAGATGTGACCCAGGGACATCTTGATGACTATTGGCAGAGAGTATAGTGGGTTCAGAGGATTTTACAGAGATCCCTGGAGTTGTGTGTGTATGCACACGCATGCACACACATACAAAATAATAATTAATTAATGGGTGGAATATGAAGTCTCTACCAAGAGCCTGTAGCCCACTGGTCATTATAATAATTGGCAAAGATATGTACAGATAATATTTAAGAAGTTATATGCCTATAGTGAAAGTTATGGTATTAAGGCAGGTAACTAGGTGACATGTCTCAGCTTCCTTTCAGGCACTGAGTAACAGATTCTTATCTCCCTGTCTGATTACTATGTATTATGTTCCTCACAATACACGCCTATTTGCAAACTGAACCAGATGCTGATTAAGAGATTATCAAATCTACAAGAAAGGAATATACGGAGGAAGGAGGGGGAAGCAGCAGGGAGAAATCTTGTTTATGAGTAATGACAATGGATTGTTCTGATATATCTGGGGTGCAAAGCAATACCCTGAGTCTTTCACAAGAGAAAAAAGCTCACAGCATGACTTGTCTCATGAATGGAAGATCACAGCCAAGCCTAGCTGTAAAATGGTGAAAAGACTTTGGGTAAGACATGGACGTCGCTAGTTAATGAGGTCTGCGTTCTAAAATATGGGTTATAGTTTTATTTTGTATATAACCATTTGTTTCCAATACTTCTACATGCTATCACTTGAACCTCTATATTTTGTTTAAATGAACTTGGACTTGTTTTCCGGTTATAAACATAGCTACCCTCTGCGTGTCAAATAAGGTGGTGATCTGAGGTGAAATTCGTAAGCTGAGGTGTCCTGCTTCTTTGGAAGCAGCAATTCCAGACACTCCAGTGAGATGCTCAGAGAAGTGTGTGGGGTTGGAGTGTGCCTATTGCTAACCTGTAGAGAGAGAGCAGGGCCTGTGTAGGCCTACAGGGGCACGCTTGTATTGTTCATGCTCTGTGGAGTTGGGGAGCTGATGTCCGGCAGGCAAAGACAAGGCTTCCTCATGATAGGGGCAGGTGGTAGCGAAGTAGCAAACAACTTGGCTATCCCTGTAGCTATGTCAATGGGAGAAGCTCTCCTGTGTCCTGTTGACCCAGCACTGTCTACACAGGGGATTAGGATGACATAACTGTATCACTGAGGGATGTGGATTTTTCACACCCCTGAGCAACATAGTTATACCAATGTAAGTCTGTAGTATGGACCTGGCCTGAGAAAGCAAGTCGAATAGGAATAATTAAGGTCCTAATTCAGACAGATAATTAAGCTTGGGCCTAAGTACTAATATGCTTCCAGTCAGACACAGGCTTAAATACCTTGCTGGATTAGGACCTACAAGATCATGAGCAGAAGAAAGAGACAAAGATTCACAAAGAAATACAGTAATATACACAATGTAACAACATATGCAGAATAAATAGTAATGCAAGACTAACAGGCTGGGGTATAAATTAAACAAAAATAAATAATAGGCTGGAGTTACAATATGAACAGAACAGTAAATAGGTAAAGGGTGGATGGAATAAAACATGTGGACACAGACCATTTTATTCTATTTTATTTTCCCTAAAAAGTGGTATCTCGGAATAATGAGACAAAATAAAACAGAAGCATGCAGCTAGTATTGCATCCTTTCCCTTACTCCTTTGTCTGTGATGTCAATTTATGCCCTTATTCTGCTCTCAGAGCCCTGAAGGCAAACTCCCTAAATGCCCGTTCAGATCCCATTATAGGATATTAGATTGTAAACTCTTTGAGGCAAGCATCTGCCAGATTATTGAGTGAAAAGTGCCTAGCACAACTGTTGGTTGAACTGTGGACAATTTACATACTACATAATAATCACCAATTATAATAAAGAGCAAAGGTATGTTCCACAAATGCAGATTCTTCACAGAATCTGTGTTTAAAATAATGACTCGCATATTGTAGAAGAGCAGCTAAAGCACTGACACAAGAAAAGGGGATAAGGATATGTAAATTTTCCCTAAACCATGGGGATTGATGGAAAAATGCAAATGGTACATTAAAAATCAAAAGGTTTTTAAGTAGTAATATATTTACTGCATTCTCCTTTCCCTTCATTGCTCTTTCCTTTTATCTTTATGCTGCTGCCAGCTCCCAGAGGCTTCCCTTATTCTATCCGTTGATGGTGGCAACTGGCCCTCCTTCTAGGTATTGGTAATGCATATCCTAAACATAGCAAGTTCCCCCAGTTATCTATTTTTCCCCTCCATCTGATTCCTTAGTGTTACCCCTCTGCTGGAGGATACATGCCAAAGCTTATCAAAGGCTATTTCCTGGAGAACTAACAGAAGGAGAACCCAAATGATACCCAGATGGTAGGATATTATTTTGCTATTTTGCTAAATAGAACCCATGTGCTGTCTTAGGAATTATTTATTGTTTAAGTATTAGCTTGTTAACAGAGATGGTTTGTCATTTTAGGACAAGAAGGGAAGTAAACTGAGGCATTCAGCATTGGCTCTTGAGAACAGCAAGTGGAGGATAATGGGAAAATGGTCAAGACAGAGGAAAGACTTCAGACCATGCCTATCATGGTATCTTTAGAGGAGGTTTTGGAACAAATTGATACATTGAACAGCAATAAGTCACCAGGCCCAGATGGTATCCACTGAAGAGTTCTGAATGAACTCAAATGTGAAATTGCAGAACTACTAACTGTAGTCTGTAACCTATCATTTAAATCAACTTCTGCACTAGGTGATTGGAGAATAGCTAATGTGATGCCAATTTTTAAAAAGGGCTCCAGAGGTGATCCTGGCAATTACAGGCCTGTAAGCCTGACTTCAGTACCGGGCAAACTGGTTGAAGCTATAATAAAGAACAATATTGTCAGACACATAAAAGAACATAATTTGTTGAGGAAGCGTCAATATGGTTTTAGGAAAGGGAAATCATGCCTCACCAATCTACTAGAATTCTTTGAGGGGGGACAACAAGCATGTGGACCAAGGGGATCCAGTGGATATTGTGTACTTAGATTTTCAAAAAGCTTTTGACAAGGTCCCTCACCAAAGGCTTTTACACAAAGTAAGCTGCCACAAGATAAGAGGGAAGGTGCTCTCATGGACTGGTAACTGGTTAAAAGATAGGAAACAAAGGGTAGGTATAAATGGTCAGTTTTCAGAATGGAGAGAGGTAAATAGTGGTGTCCCCCAGGGGTCTGTTCTGGGACCAGTCCTATTCAACATATTCATAAATGATCTGGAAAAGGGGTAAACAGTGATGTGACAAAATTTGCAGATGATAAAAAATTACTAAAGATAGTTAAGACCCAGGCAGACTGTGAAGAGCTACAAAATGATCTCTCAAAACTGGGTGACTGAGCAACAAAATAGAAGATGAAATTTAATATTGATAAATACAAAGTAATGCACATTGGAAAGCATAATCCAAACTATACAAACAAAATGATGGGGTCTAAATTAGTTGTTACCACTCAAGAAAGGGATCTTGGAGTCATTGTGGATAGTTCTCTGAAAATATCCACTCAATGTGCAGCAGCAGTCAAAAAATCAAACAGAATGCTGGGAATAATTAAGAGATAGATAGATTCAGGGTATAGAACAGCTTCCATATGAGGAGAGATTAATAAAACTTGGATTTTCAGCTTGGAAATGAGATAGCTAAGGGGAGATATGATTGAGATCTGTAAAATCATGACTAGTATAGAGAAAGTAGATAAGAAAGTGTTTACTACTTTGCATAACACAAGAACTAGGGGGTCACCATATGACATTAATAGGCAGCGGGTTTAAAACATAACATACAGTCAACCTGTGGAACTCTTTGCCAGAGAATGTTGTGAAGGCCAAGACCATAACAGCGTTCAAAAAAGAACTAGATAAATTCATAGAGGATAGGTCCATCAATGGCTATTAGCCAGGATGGGCAGGAATGGTATCCCTAGCCGCTGTCTGCCAGAAGCTGGGAATGGGCGACAGGGGATGGATCACTTGATGGTTACCTGTTCTCTTCATTCCCTCTGGGGCACCTGGCACTGGCCCCAGTTGGAAGACAGGATACTGGGCTAGATGCATTGCTTTGGGGGAATTAAACTTTAATATTGATGATAAACCTTCCATGATAAAATGTGGGGATAGCAGGAATAAATCTCTCTTTTGCAAAGGTCCTGAATCGTTTAAATAACTGTATGCAAACAGTATCTCCTGAGATACACTATGTGTATGCTTGCAAATGTCTGTACATGTATATGAATGCTGTATGCATACACATGGATACTATGTATCACAGATGATACTGAAACTGAAATGCACATGATGAAAATGAGCTCTCTTCCCCTTAATATTAAGGGCCTAATATGTGATTCTCTTTTTGCCAAACCACATCTGTAGTGTAATCCACACTGTTTACTCTTATATAGACTACAAACTACTCAGAATGTTTCAGGCCCCAAACCAGAACTTATATCAATGTTTCTTAGGGCTAATAGGGTTGCCCACTGTCTAATAACACAAACCCAAACATCTTGCCCTGCCCCTTCCCCAAGGCCATGCCCCCACTCCACCTCAGCTCTGAGGCCCTGCCCCTCTGCTTACTCCATCCACCCTTCCTCCATTGCTCATTATCCCCCACACTCACTCACTTTCACCAGGCTGCAGCACAGACTCTGGGCTGGGGACAGAGGGATTTGGGTGCAGAAGGCAGCTCAGGGGTGGGGCAGGGGGTTGGGGTGCGGAAGGGGGTGAAAGGTGCAGACTCCAGCCAGCCAGTGCTTACTTCGGGTGGCTCCTGAAAGCGGCTGGCATGTCCCTCAGCTCCTAGGCTCAGGGGCGGCCAAGCAGCTCCACACGCTGCCCATTCCTGCAGGTACCGTCCCCGCAGCTCCCACTGGATGTGGTTCCTGTCCAATGGAAGCTGCAGAGTCGACGCTTGGGGCAGGGGCAGCGCGCAGAGACCCCTGGCTACCCCTGTGCCTAGGAGCCAGAAAGACGTGCTAGTCATTTTTGGGAGTCACGCGGAGCCAGGTCATGTAGGGAGCCTGCCTTAGCCCTGCTACACCGCCTACCAGACTTTTAGCAGCCTGTTAAAATCTTCCGGATTGGTTTCAGTAGCCACTGGGGAGATCGATTCCAATTCCAGGAGACTCCTAGCCAATCCAGGAGGGTTGGCAACTCTACTAAGGAACAGTGGCAGGAGTTGGGATCTGAGTTCTGTTCCTTGCTTTGCCACTGACTTGCTGTGTTATCTTGGGCAAGTCACTTTTTTCTGCCTTTATGTTTCCTTATCTAAAATTACCTCTCTGACTGGAGTAGTGTGAAGCTTAATTCTCTAGGGGTCATAAAATGCTCTAGTAGAAGGTACTAAAGAAGGGCAAGAAAATTATAACTCATCTACTTTCCACCAAATGTGTTCTACCATCCCTTGGATATTGGAACAAAATTCCCAAGGGAGATGAATCCAGGTAGTCTCCTTTCTGGAGAGAGCCAAGTGAAGACTAGTGAGTCAGAAATGATGTAGGCTGCAGTCCCAGGGAAGAGGGCAGAGGTGAAAGTAAGCCGATATGGTACGGTACGCCGTGCTGGACTGGACTGGCTTCTCCGGTAGTGATTTTAAAGGGCCCAGGGCTCCAGCCACTGCGGGGAGCCCTGGGCCCTTTAAATCACTGCCAGAGCTCTGGCAGCCAGGCTCAGGCAGGGATTTAAAGGTCCCGGAGCTCTGGTCCCTGCAGGGAGCCCTGGGCCTTTTAAAGCACTGCCTGAGCCCCACTGCTGGAGCTTTGGTGATGCTTTAAAGGCCCGGGGCTCCCTGCAGCGGCTGGAGCCTCTGGCCCTTTAAATCATTGCTGGAGCTCTGCCGCCACTACCCCAGCAGCGGCAGGGCTCTGGAGGCACTTTAAAGGGCCCGGGGCTCCGCACAGTGGCAGGTAGCTCCGGGGTGATTTAAAGGCCCTGGGGTTCCCAGCCAGAGCTGGAGCCCCAGGGCTTTAAATCTTGTAAGGCCCTGCCTCTTCCAGTTGAGGCCACACCTTTTCCGGTTGAGGCCACGCCTGCTCAGGACTCCATTGTACTGGTAAGTCCTTTAAGTTACTTGCACCCCTGAAAGAGGGTCAGACTAGTGGCTTCCCTTATCAATTAAAGCTGGTCAGATACTTAACAAAAACCGTTAATAATTAAACATATTGAAAATGAGCAAAATTCTATTCATATGAAAACTATATTAGATCAATAGGATTTTAGCAGCTCCGCTATTACTGAATATAAACAAACTGCTGCCATGAAGAAGTGTGAAAGCTCTTCACTTTACCAAAGAAATCCAGGTCTTGTGTTTTAGGGACTGTGCGTTCTTAAGCATACAAGAGCTGTTTTGAGTATTTGTTTTGTTAGTCATGCCAGTAGCTTCCCACTTTACAGAGAGAATCCTTCAAGGTGAGATTTAAAACAGAGTGGAGCACCAGCACATGCCAGTAATACTGCTCATTAAGATGCGAATGAAAAGGGAGAAGGATGACTGTGCCCAATTTTTATCTTGCATTATAGTTGCCTGCCTTCTCCCATGGTGGCTAACAGCCGTAACACAGAGAGAGAGGAAAATAATTCACTCGCAGAGACAGAATGTTAAAAATAATTTGTCAGCATTGCTGCTGGCCTTTCTCTGACACAGTGATATGCACAGGAGCAGGCAGGGGGAATTCAAAGAAACACTGAGAAGCCTGCAGACTGGCTTCTGGCACCTGACTGACACAGATACTCTCAGAGCCAGCACAGCCACATTCCCTCCAACCAAAAAACAAACTGTCACCCAGCAAAACCTGAGCTCAATATATAATTTATTTAATTTGGCTTTTGCCGCCTGTAAGAGCCTGCAGAGACCAAGAGATAAAACAGACTGAGGACAACACCAAACAATGGTTTGTTTAAATATTTTTTGCAAGATCTTTGTATTTTCTTTAGCTTCTGCTGCCATCTACAGTAGCCACCAAAGATCTGCACAAAGAACAGGTACAGTAGCATAGGAGCAAGAGCCACAGAATATGCCTTCAGCATGACAAGATGGGCTAATCAGATACCAAAAGTCTTATAACTAACAGTCATCACATGAGCTAATCACCCCTCCTTGTGTTGTTGATGGAGTCTCTCAGCTGGGACCCAGAAATCCATTTACAGCTACTCTCTAATTCTGCACATGAATTAAACAATGTACATTGCAATTTTACATGAACACAGACTTCATTAGTCTGTGCAGGCTGCAATGGAATTGGCTATGAACCCCATAAAACTTTAATGTCTCCAAAAGTTCATTTCACGTGAGTGTTGAATATTCGATATCATGTTGTAACTAACTCTTCCATGGCCATCCTGGTTTGAACGGGTAAACACTATTGTGAATCTGTTAGTTAATTAACTGCTTCTGAAGAACTTGGAGTAAGTACAAAATCAGAGGCCTGGATTCAATAGTACACACCGACTGCTTTACACAACAAACCTGGCTAAATTACCTAATTAAGCCAGTTTTACAATCAGAGCACCACAAGCCAACCAGGCCATATGTGGGAATCCAGCCCCAAAGGCAGAAGGTTTTCCCCTCCCCAACTAATTGGCGCTATTTAATCAATGGATATTTTAGATGTTCTGATTACCCAAAATATCAACTAAAATGTTAGGCCTCTCCCAAAATTTACAGGGCTGCATTCTACCATATAATACATAGGCAAGTCTCTCATAGATACACGTACACACACACACTCAAGAGCAAGATCAGGCTTCTTTAAAATATCTTAATTTTATTTTTGTAGGACAAAAAACCTGGCATCTGTTTCTGTTGGGGAGCATCCAGACTATTTACAAACTTGTTTTCTACCTTTATTTAACTGGCAATCACTTAACTCCAGGTAAGAACTCTACATACCCAAAGGCTAATGTAGTCTATGTCCTAAACCTAGTCTCCACCCAATAGTCCTAGTGACTATGATTTACATCTCAGCATTACTGTCAGCCTATGGACCACAGTATGAAAGAACATAGCCCTTATATCCGTTTTTACAATGGATGGGGGGGGGGGGGATTGTATTTAATTTTTTCTTAAGGTATGTGATCTTTTAGGTGCCCTCTAGTGCTTCAAGAGGCTGCAGAATCTCTCTGTTTATTACTGCTCTGAATTCCACTCCTCTCTGTGTCATGATCACAATCTTTTTTCAGGCTGGACATGGTTTAACAGGGCCTTTGAGGCCACAGTGACATTCCTTAATGCAGCAAAATGGCTAAATATTGAGCCACACACTTTGTTTCTCAGCCCTGAGAGGGACAGCCTGGGACCAGACAACAGAGCCAGATTTCCCATAGAGCAGTATAAATATTCTCAGATGAACCATAACAGAAAGTTGCCCAATGCAAGACACACCTAAGAGACGGACTTTCTCTACTTTTGAAGCCTCTGACAGAGTCAGGGTTCATTGATCAGGTTTAGATAAAAGCAACTTTGGAATTAAAGGTGTTGAACTTAACCATTCCTGAGGGTCTAAGACAGTCTGCCTAACATTTTTTTATTCACTACTTTTCATTTTCCCATTACTCTGGATATCAAGGTCCAGACTAGACTGGAAGAGGAAGTGATGGAACACAGTAACACTGTGCTTGTGGTAATTAGGGCCTTATTAGAAAGGAGACGCATCAGAAACCTTGTTCATGTCAGTTTTTTGGCTCAATCTTGCAGACTCAACAAGGGGTTCAGAGAAGCATCTGAATTGTGAATGCTTATTTAAGCCAGATCCAAGTTCTGGACCCTCTGAGTATTTCCAAACACAGAAAGCTACTGTCACAGTCAATACTATAGCCCAGGTATTGGTAAGAAGAGGAACCACTTGTATTTTATGGGTATGCTTACACTGCAACATAAGCCCAAAGTTCAAACTCAGGCTCGAGCCTAACGACCCTTCCATCTACACACAAATTGCACTAAGCTAGTGTTCAGATCCGGGGCCTCCACACCTGAATCAAGCCCTTATTCCTTTGCAGTGTAGATGCAGTGCCACTAGACCCATGATCTGGGAGTCTATCAAAAGTCTTCCACAGGCTGACTTTCTTTGTTCTCTGGACAGTCAATTTTTCCCACACTGCACCATGAACAAAGGACTAGAGCGGCCACATTTTGGGAGGGCACCAGGAAGTCTGGGATATGGGTGGTACTGGAGCCCCAGGGTAGGACCCAGGATTCAATAATTCCTAACAGGGGTTACAAATGAGCATAGACAGTCAAGCCCTAAGTTAACAAACCCAGGATCTGCTAACTCAAGTTCTACTAACCCTGGTCTTACACTGCAGTGTAGACAAACCCTAAGCCTGGGCTTTGACCCCAAACCCCCTTCCATCCACACACAAATCAATCAGTTTGACTCAGTCCTAGGACATTGATAGGCAGGTGAGTCAGAGCCCAAGTTCTGCCCTGTCATTTTCTAATGTTGATGTCACTCAAGCCCCAGCTCAAGTCAGAAGGTCTGTGTAGTGCAGTATGGATGTGTTAGCACAGCAGTGAGAACTAAGGCCAGCCATTGTAAACCCAGGTTAACAATACCATGTGGATGCTCAAGCAAAGGTTTGAAAACAGAGTCCCCAAACCCAAGCCCCACAGACTCGGGCTTAGTGTGCAATGTACACATACACTAAATAATTTATTGAGTGGGATGAAATTTTTCAAAATTTTGACAAAAGAGGGAAAACTTTTCAATCAAATAGTTGCAAAAATTTCCCCCTTGTTTTTTGATAGCTATGGAGTAGGTCGAAGTATGGTGGAATGTCTATCCCCTGATGTCAGGAGTGTGAGAGCCCCTCCAATGCTAATACACATATATGCAAATGTAAAGTTTACCAAATACCTCTCCAAACATTTGTACCACTAAACTATATTACATAAACATTTGCAAAGTGAGAAAAACAAAAGAATGGCAAAAGCTAATTAATTAAAAGCACATCTCTATATTTGCAGAAAGGATTTTGTACTATTTTCCCAGTTTGAGTCAAGAGTTGACACAAAAGCTATTTTCACATGCTTACTGGGAGCTCACTTAAAGAGGGCAAATATGACTCAGAAAACACACTGGGAGCAGATATAAGAGGTCAGAAGATACTTCTGAGACTATAATTACACTTCAAAGAAAATGAGTGGGTTTTCAAGGTATCAATGCTCTTAGAAATATCTACTCAATATCTGATACAAGTCTCACTTCTTCAAGGTAATTAAGCACATACTCATCCTTAAACACCTAAAGTAGTTCCACTGAAGCCAATAGGACTACTCAGGTGCTGAAAGTTAGGCACGTGCCTTAGTACCTTGCTGAATTGGGGCCTCAATTAGCATAAACACTTAGGGAAACAAAATTTGTCAGCCAAAACTCTTATTTTTATTCACTATTTACAGTCTGGTAATACTTCAGGGCCTCCAAACAGGTCTCCATTGCTCTAGGCACTGCAAACCCACAAAAGACTGTCTGCTCCAAAGTGCTTATGGTCAAAATACGGAGAACACAGAACAGATAGGTATAGAAACACAAGGAAAGAATTGGGAGAGGAGGGACAAGAGTTAACAGAAATAGGAACATAACCTCGCATAGCCAGGCAGTGATCCTAAATGACAGGTTTCGAACGTGCATAAATACATATACCTACCTTCTGTTTTGCTTTCTACACCCTCAAACAGTACCAGTTTTAAGATTCTGGGTTATACAGCTATTTCTCCCCTACAACCTTTCCTTCACTTCTTAGAGTCCCTGAATCACTCCCTCAATCTCTAAGATTGGGCACAGATGGAGTTAATAATTTTGCTGATCTCATGCGCACACTCTGCATTCACACAAAATTTGAGTTTGTCCTGATAATCTCCTGAAAATCAGAGACCGGTCTCAAATGTAGAAGTTTAGAGTCCCCCACAAAATATCACATCCATCAGAAGAGGATTGGGGACGGGAGGAGTCGATAAAGCAGTTGCAGAAGCAGAAGTTCATCAAGTCTGCTCAGACATCCAAAAACAGCAGCAATGGAAACTACAGTAAATGAAGCTAATAGATTTCCCAGAATGGCTTCCATTAGAGACATGCTGTTTCCTCCAATTCAAATTCATCTCCAACTGGTAAACAAGAGAGCAGGGAATTTGCCTATTGCACTTGTGTTTCCTGAAGAGATCACAGGACAATAACACACTGTCAGAACCATTAGCAAAGATCCTTACTCAAGGACAGTTATACACGCACACACACACACTTTGTTCTCATCTCATCCGTGTGTGTCATTTGGACAGATTTTCGTCTTGCACTCTTGTGACAGGATCCATAAAAAATTAACAAACACAAAGATCTCATCATACAGGCCATCTACTTCCCTCCACCTGTCCAGTACTGCATTACTGCCTACAGTCTGGTTTCTAGTGCTCTGTCCAGACCAGTTTCAAGAGGTCCAAGCAATGAGATTTCCAGCAATTGCTTTATTTCAATTAAATGTGATTTAATCTGAAAGCATAAGACCAATTTCAGATATTGCATCATTTGTTCAAATGAAGACAGAGGCTGCTCCAGAGTCCCAGTCTCTGATGCAACTGACTCAGAGCCAGAAGAGGGAAACTGACACGTGGTCACCTGAAGAGCTGCTGAAATTGGATCTGGAGCAACCAACATTTCAGGCAGAGGTTGAGGTGGAAGTTAGCAGATGGGGAGGTTACTAGCAAAGACAGAGGGGAGAAATTGGGGAATGAACAAGTGAAAGAAGAATCAGGGCTACCAAGAAAGAGAGAAAGAGGCATCTGGTAGGCTACAGGCAGCTAACTAGGCAAGAGGAGGAGCAGAGAGAAATCCAATAAAGAGACAGTGAAGCAGGGAAGAGACTCGGGGAAAAGAGCAGCAGCCAGAAAGGACTGGAAGAACAAATAGGGTAGCCAGAAAAGACAAAGAAAGAAGCGAGGGGGGGAAGGGGAGAAGACGTTCCACTAGAGATAGAGAAGAGGGCTAGAATGGGTAGGAAGAAAGAGGACAACATCTGCCTGCAAAGGAGAAGGAGTGAAGAAGGCAGCTAATGGAGGTGTACATAAGGGTCATGGGAGATGAATGTGAGATCAGGCACTTGGCAGTCTCTCCTGGCCATTGCACAATCCAAATAATTTACAGCATCTCAGACATGCTGAATTTCCTGACTGCTTTACTAGCTTCTCTTCACTATCTAAGACTGTGGTTCCCAAACATTTGTACTGGTGATCCCTTTCACACAGCTAACCTCTGAGTGAGACCCCCCTTTGTAAATTAAAACACTTTTAAATATATTTATTATATATACACCACTACCTCGATATACCACCACCCGATATAACACAAATTTGGATATAACATGGTAAAACAGTGCTCCGGGAGGGTGGGGCTGCACACTCTGGTGGATCAAAGCAAGTTCAATATAACATGGTTTCACCTATAATGCGGTAAGATCTTTTGGCTCCCAAGGACAGTGTTATATCAAGGTAGAAGTGTATTATAAATACTGGATGGAGACTGACAGCTCACGACCACCCCTCCCTGTAATAACCTTGTGACCTCCTGAGGGGTTCCTACCCCCAGTTTGAGATCCCCAGTCTAAGGGCTCTAACCAGGATAACACCTTAGCTGTTACCTCTCTGAACCTCCTTTGGGTTTCTCTTCACTGTTCTGGAGCAGGGAATTACTTATGCTTTTTTTTAAAAACTTTGGCAGCCATAAAGAAAGGGCATTAGACATTCTGTGAGGTCTCAGCATGAAGCCCTCAGGTCCGCCAAGCCCAGTAGCAACTGATTATGGGGCTCCCAGGTATCTGAATGCAGAGATGGGCTTTCTGCAGACTGAGTTATAATCAAAGCTCGTGGGTAACAGTGGTAGAGTGGACTGCAGAGAAGAATTTTCAAACTCACAGGATTTTAACATTAACAAGTTAAAATGAACAACCATCTCGACAGTGTCTGAACTAATCTCATAAAGGCCTCTGTATTTGAGTGTCATACATTTCACAGAGCTCTTAATTTGATTAGGCCCTTATTCCCCTCTCACTACCCAGCTTTAGTATGCACAGCTTGTGGATATTGTCACATCTGTGGGCATTGGCACATGAGACAGCATATGGAACAAAGTTTGTCACCTCTAGCCAATGACGCTCACACCTGAACTGCCAGCAAGCTGAGATATTGGTCTTAGATGTGGAGAGAAGCACAGCATGACTGGGACTAAGGTAGAATTAAAGCTATCCGGGGATCCTTCAACCTATATTTCCATACTTTCTTACCTATATTTAATTCTAAATATTGCACTCAGAAATTCCGCATTTTGCAACAAAATAATTTTAAGGTTTTTATTTATACCTACAACTCTCCTAATTAACTTTTTTTGTCAAGGAATATATTTAAAACTTTGCTGAGTTTAAACCATTTTAGTCCCAAATCACTGAGGGCTCTGTTCTGATAAAAGATAGATTTCCACAGTTTTGACTGGGGAATCTCTGAACAGCTACAGCTTGACTGATCGGCTAATACTGATTCAGGAGAATATTCCTCATAACCAGGGATATCCTTCCTTCTAGACTTAGTTCCCTCCTATGGAACGCAGATTTTATCTCATTAACTGTGTACACAGTAGCTTCCATCAGGGATCCACAACAATGAGATGACTAAAAATGTCATTTAAGTTGAGAAATTAGTCCTCTATCCTTTTAACAGCTTTACAACTAGTCCATCTGCTGTAGGAGAACACTCTGGAAGTTTCAAAGTTGCTTTGAAATCAGTGCACTGTTGGAACACATATGTAACACCTGCAAAGTCTGCTCTAAGTGGCACAAGAGGCAGAGAAATAAGTTGATTTTTTTCTGTGGTCTATGTCCCACATTTAAACACTGGTAAGGGGGAAATGTTTCAAGTACCCTGACTCTTCGACCTGAAGGCTCCTACAGATGTTAGAGGTCTGGTATTGGCAACCCCTTTGTCATTATACAGCAAAACCAGAGTTTATAAAATGGGACATATGCAACAGGAAATCGCAGCATGGATTGACTTTTCATCTCTGAGATGTGCTTGCTGAAGAGACCAGAAACAGTATTTTTATTTATTTATTGTAAATCTGTGCATTGTTATGAGGTTTTACATTAGATGGGACCTAAATAAATGCAGTTCCAATATGTTCTCCAGGGCACAAGGCCAAATACTTCTAGTCTTCAGTACTTACACCTGTAGCAGACTAGGAGAGGATTTTTCACAGCACAACTCAGATTATCTGATGGTTTCTGGGGACACCTGAAATCTTTGGATAATCAAGGGTATGGATAGTCAGTGCTAAAGCTAGTTAACTTGTCCAAGGTGCACTGGCTCCGGCAGGAGAAACCTGAGGCAATGGGACAGAGTTAAAAGGAGGAAAGCTGAAGCTCTCTGCCCTTTTCCCTTCAAGGAGCAATGAGCCTAAGCCTTTGGATGCATAAGCCTATACTTGCACAATCACCTCAGATCCCTGCAAGGCTTCTTCCCAGTCCATCTATTCCCACTGTTAAACTAGCTGGCCACTTTCTTCTGGGTATCACCTTTTCTGAACGATCTGTAATCTGTAATTCTGAAAGATGGCATGGAAAAATGATTCTGTTTGGATAACTGAGCTTTAGATGGCGACATTTGAATAATGGAGGTTGCACTTGGTATTAGATACACCGTATGCAACATCAATATAGTAGGTACAGAAAGACAATGAGCAGTTGATGCTACATGAACTCACTAAGAAAAAACAACTCTGCAGTTACTATGATGTATCACAGATAAAGAACTGGCTGAAGTGATAACACTTAGCTTTCAGGGCTCTGTTAGACAACTGAACTCATGTCCCATTGAACTGTATGACCCAAGGCAAAAATCTGAGTAGCCTTCAAGCAGTCCATACAGACAGATGTGCAGGAGTGTTGGTAACAAGAGACAAAGCAGAAGTGGTTGCTGAAAAACAGGATTCCAGACAGAAATGTTCCATGCAACTTCTCTCCTCAATTTATGCAGGTTAACTGAGATAATTCCAAAAGGTCTATTCGCCCTTTGCCACACACAAAACACACCCAATACAGGAGAATATACCTGTCAATCAACGACTTCTGTGTTCCTGACAGAAAAGTAATGGAGTTTTGTTAACAGAACTGATAGATGAAATTAAAACACAAGCTATCACGGAAATTACACAAAAATATGAATGCTGACCTATTTATAGCTGTATTGAGTAGGAATATTTTTAGCCCAATCACACGTGTATTCAGAAACCCATCATCACTACATATGGCAGCAAGGGCATAGTAATTACAAATTTAAAATAAAAAGGGTGTACCATTCCAATATTTGTTGTGCCTTGACTTCCATGATAAAAAAGTGATGATTAGCTTTACTAAATTGTATCTGAAATTGGTAAAATAATTTTAGGACAAAATTCTAAACTGGGTATAGAGTTACAAGGAAAGGCAAACCTGTCAAAATGTCAATTCAAATGGCATTTGTAAAAACATTCAGAGTTCTGACTTGTAAACTATTTCCCCATATAAAAGTGATCATAAAACACAGACAGCAGAAACAGAAAAGCTACTTACTATTATAGTGACAGGTTTATTTTATATAAACAAAGTTACTACACATACAATATTGCATATAAAATTCAATTATTGCTCACAGAAAATCAGTAGTGGCAAATGATAATATCCAGGAGCTACCCACTCTTTTCACTGAATTAAAAAATGTAATGTAGTTTTTTGGGGGTTGAGCCCAATTTAAGTGAAGAAATCACTGTAAAGTATTACCTTGATATATGCAGCAGTTGCAGACTATACTGTACAAATGCAATCATGTGCACTCCAAACTGCACAAGTTGATGGAATACATTTAGATTTTTATTAAAAACAGTACGAGCAGAATAGCATTTGAAATGTGCATGAAGGACTTTAAATAAACAAACAAATAAGAGGAGTATTTTGTGGCTGAAACAATGGTGTAGGACTCAGCAGATCTAGGGTCCACCCTTGGTTCTGTAATAGACGCCCCTGGCCTGTGAGTCTTTTGAGAAGCACCTAGTCTCTGTTCCTCAGTTCCCCATTGTAAAATGAGGATAATACTTTTCCCCACTCTTTGTCTGTCTTGTCTATTTATATTCAAATTCTTTGGAGCAGGAACTGTTTCTTATTATGCCTTTGCACAGCAGCTAGCACACTACCTGTGTGATCTCAAGTATGATTGGATTGGTTTAACAAAGACTAGGCATTTTATCTCTCTGGGGGTCTTGGGTGGCTGGGAGGGTGCAGAGGGGAGAAGACTAACCGGGTCTAAAAATGTCATATGCAGCATGTAAAGAATTTATGGGGACAGGCCTCCTTCAGCTCTTTGCTGCCCAGGTGATATTCCCCACTCCTCAATGTGACTGTAAGCTACTTATCTTCTGTCTTACCAGCTAATAACCCAGACCTTTAACAACCTCCATGTTGGCAGAGACATCTACTCTTATGGAACTCATGAAGAATTCAGTTTGGCTTTTGAGTTCAAACATCTTGGGTTGTTGATACTGTGTGTATGAAGCAGAAGAAACTCAGCTTTATTAAATATATGAATATCAGAAGATGTGATCTCTGAAGGTGAGCATGGTGGTTAGAATTTCACTTGCAGGATTGGACCCTTATCATGTTGTTATCGCCAGCATGTTCATTAAAGTTCCTTAAGCTTATTTCCCTTTTCTCCTACAGTCCCTTTATGCCAGCTGTGTATGCAGGTCTTAAAGGCAGCTGAGTTTAAGTTCTAAAATCCTGCTGCTGCTTTAAATTTACATTAGATGCACTCAGAATAGCCAGGAGCAAAGACAGTGGAATGCGTAAGGTGGCTGATCGCCAGCCTACCCCATTCCAGCACTTAGCACAGACCATCCAGAACAGAGGAGCAAGCCCCCTGTATAGTTAGCATTACAGTATTATAGTCAAAGTTATTCACAGTTTGATAGTAATGTCTTGTTTCCATTAACACACAGCATTCACCAAACTCACACCATCATCATGCCTTAATTCATCAGTTTTTCAAACAACTGTTCATTATTTAGGAACTAGGAGTACTAAGAAACATCCTGTTTATAAAATCATTCCATAACCAGTTAAAGTGCAATGCCAAGCATTATAAAATGCCAGGCCTAGGACATCTGAAGTTTCCCAGCATGATCCACATCAACAGCATGTGTAAGACTCAGAGCATAGTAATTTCCACTTGAATTATACAGTCTTCAGACATGATCCCAAGAGATGCTCAATGACTCTGCCTAAAGATATTTGTTTACATGAATTAAAAGTCAGCTGAACCTCCTATAAATACTCTTCCAAGATAGAACACAAGATTTTCAAAACAGATTAGTGATTTTGGGTACGTAGATTCAGACACCTTAAAGGGGCCTAACTTTGAAAGAGTGGACACTAAGCACTTTCTGAGATCATTTAGGGTATCTTAAGCCAAAAATGGAAGCATCGAAACTTACTAGTAGCTTTCGAATACTTTTTTCTTTTCCCACCATCCTCCACTCAATTCTACCACGTTTACTACACTCCCCATAAGTACCTTTAAAAGGTTCTTCATCAGTTGGACCTGCCCACAACAGGAACAGAAATGGAAGAATTTTAGCAGGAGTATTATTTAAATAAACAAATGTTAATTTTTCTGCTTCAAAGACAATATATCAAGAGGGCCTTGTAATCTATGTGGTTTGACACTGTAGTGATTGGTGTCATGTATTGGAGCAGGAGTGACTGCTGAGTAGATAATTAAACTTTTTAAACCATCAGTTTTAACAGTTTTCTTTGTCCCTTTTTTACTATTCTGATGAAATAAAATTTCAGTGCTCAGAACTCCTATTCTATACACACACCAGAAACCAGGCAGCATCATTGCAGCTTCAACCGCCTATATAAGTTGAATGAGTTGAATTAATAAATGAGTTGAATTTTTCAGACTTAAAATAAGAGAACAAGTGATCTTAACAGACAGGGCCTGATCCTGAAAAAAGTCTTTGGGGTGTTAGCTGAGGAGCATGGGCATGTTATCTTGTTTGATAGATGGCTCACAAAACACTGAACCTCTACCCTTAAGTGCAGCACTTCACTCTCATCATGTGAATCGAATACTGACGTGCTTAAGACCAATTGCCTCTCCAGTTGTTTTTTTGTTTGTTTTTTTTTTAGGAGACTGCTGTAGATGTTGTACTTATCACTGTACTAGATATCTCCAAGATAATGGTGCATAGGGTTTAAGGAATGATCTAAAATGTGGATAAATAGCAAATAGCTCCAGTGAATTTGTATATTTTGAAAAAAACGTGCTTCATGCAAAGTATCTTGATTTATTTTGTTACATAAACACATATGGTTATTTGCAATAAGTACTGAAATGTGGTATTTATTAATTGTATTGCACCATAAATATACATAGTTTTATAAAAAATAATAATAAAAAAAAGACAAGGGCCCAACCCTTGTAAAAGGCTTAGAGGTCAATAAGTCCCTAACCCTATCAATTGCTGGGCATCCACAGTTTATTATGGACCTGTTCCACAACCCATTCAAGTCTATGGAATGACTCCCAATGACTTCAGTGGGCTTTGGATCAGGGCCTACTGGAGCAGAAGGCACCCAAGAGGGGCTCAATATCTAACCACTCTCACTGAAATCATTGTGAAGTAGAGTCCCTAAGAGAAAAACAACAAAACATAAATGTGTAACATAACTTCAGATGTCAGACACTGCAGAAGCAACGTGGTTGAGGAGACGTTTGTGGGAAAATTTGAGTTTAGGGATGGATTTGAAGGAAATGGGTGAATATGTCCGGTGGCTAGGAGGTGTGAGGCTGTACCAGACATAAGGAGCTAGACAAAAGGCGATTGAAGTAAATGGGAGCTTTACTGTCACTTCAATGGTAGCAGCATTGTGTACATATGGAGCAGCAGAGAGCAGACTGATGGTGTGTCTGCACTGGAGCTGGAAGGTAGACTATCCAGCTTGGGTTGACATATCTGCACTCTCTCTGATCTAACTAGCATGCTAAAGATGGCAGTGTAGCCACAGTAGCAGTGGAGGGGCTAGCTGCTCTGAGTACCTACATTTCAGATGGCATCATACTAAGGGCGGCAAGCCCGTCCCACCTCTTGTGCCACCATGGCTACGTTTCTATTTTTAGTGCAGAAGCTCAGTTAGAGCTAGCATGAGTATGTCTACTCAAGCTGGAAATCATATCTTCTAGCTCCAGCAGAGACGTAACCAAGTATGTGCAGTTAGCAGCAGCTCACTGAATTATTCTTAATATTTACAACTGGGAGATTCCTCGGTAAATAAAAACTCTCTCCATTCATCCCTTGGATACATCTCCAGCCTCACATCTCTTCAGATAGCTGAGTCTCACTGAGTTTAGCCCTTCCACTCAGGCAGTGGAGCCACTGGTTTCCCATATTTGAAAGTGAATTTTTTCATGACAGCTGGATTTTTCACAGGGCTTATACGATGCAATAATCCACCTCCTATCTTTGTAGGAGGCAGCTGTTAATGCTGTCGCTTATGACTTAAAACTACAAACACTTGTTGTTCTCCGAATGCAAATGCACATTAATAAATGGAGGAACAGATTTATTCATCCACAGATTAACCATCTCCCCAGGACAGTTTAACACCTATTTTTTCAAACCAATATTTCAGAATAAATAGTGAGTTTTTCAGTTATATATTTTTGAACAGATTCAAAATTTTCTACATGATAAACCTTTTAAAAAAAATCTTTAAAATAAATTTACCCAGCATGAAAAAAAAAAAAGAGAGTACCACCAATAGAATTAGAGACAAAGGCCCTGATTCTCCTCTCATCCTGGCAAGAGGACATGATCTAAGTACCACTGAAACGAATGAGAAGACTGGCTTCAACGGGAGTTGGATGAGCCCCCAAATCAGGCACAATTCTATGGAAGAAAATGTAATTACATGGACGTTGAAGCAATGCGAGAGGAGAATCAGTCCCAAAGGCACAATTTATCCCCAAGATTAATACAAGAGGACAGTAACAGTACAAATTGCCCTGTGTGTCTGTGCCAGTGAGTTTCAGTCTGACCTGGAAAGCCTACCTGAGGAGGTAAGCAGCAGTTCGGTTCCCAAGATCCCATTAATTTGTTGGCCTTTCTGATGAGGCTACTGCAAGAGTGCTAATTACAACCAAAGGTGAGGGTGTTGGTACGTGCTGTGGATATTCATCTATGTGGATTAATGCCAATTAAATTATCTTCACAATTGTAACATGATGTTTTTAGTTTACTTTGAGGAAGAAAAAATGAATCCGGGATTCATTTTTATATTTTGGGTGCAACATCTTGATTCTGAAAGCTTGTTTAACACTGATGAGAACAGGAGGGCAGAGGCAGCAATTTGCCATTCCAGACCATTCTTTGACAGTGAGCAGACACCCTATTTAAAAATGTACCGAGTGACTTGAAAGTCCAGATAGCAGAGATTTGAATGCACTTGTTGGGCTGACATTTGCTCATCTTTTATGCAATTCTGGAAAACCAGAAAATCATTACTCCATTTATAATTACAAATGTCCTCATTTGGGAGAAGGTCTGGGGGGACATCTTGAGAGCTATAGAGAGAAACCCACATGCTGCACCTCACACAGTATTAAATAAAAAAGTTGGTGTGGCAAGTTTTAGATGTTGATTTACTTGTAAAAAAACACATCTAATTATGAAATATATTACTAGCAGGGAATGTCTTTTTCATAGCCATTTACACTAAGCGTTTTAAAGAAAATTGTTTCAGTGATTTCTAAATCCAAATCTTATAACACTAAACAAAAGCACAAATGAGCAGCTAAAACCAGATTTAAAATTCTGATGGGTAGAAAGCAAAGCATATTCCACAGGCCTTGTGAAATCAAGAGGACTTCTCACACTATCCTGAATCTGATGCACAGAACATTAGTCTTTGCCTTCAGCAACAAAATAAGGCCTGGTGATTAATTTCATAATTTCACCACTGGTGCAGAAAAACCTTCTCAACAAGAGAGAGGGGAGAGGGCAAAAATAAGGAAGGATTTAATCAGCCTCCAGTGTAGTTACATCCTATATTACAAAGGATTTCAGATGGGAGGAAAAAGAAGTTTTGAAACATTAAACTTTAATGAGCAAATCAGTCAAAGATATTGCTGTATGAACAATAACCTGAGCCTCATAGGGAGAAAGGCAAGTTGTTTCATCAATCTCATCAGATAAGTATGGTCATTCACATTCACCTTTTATTACATTTACCTGCCTTGTGTGTACATGAATAATATTCTAGTGATATCAGTCAATGCCAGGCCATGACAAAATATTGATAACATTCTTCCAAAATTCCATTCAGCTGAGGGAGATTGTTTTCTGCAGTAGTTTTTAAATACTCCACTTCTGCTAATTCCTCATGCCATATGCTTGTGGAAATCCCAATGCAACATATGGACAATTCCATACAGGAGGTCATGACCAGATCCTCAGCTGACATCGCTTCATTGAAGTAAAAAAGTTGCATCAATTTAGATCAGTGGAGGATACTGCTTTATGTATAAACATATACTTTCAGCCATAAACTGTTAGAACACAATACTGCTCATCTCTCCATCAGACCAGGTCTAAAAAAAATGGAATATCTGTCCAGCAAGAAACTACAAGATTTTGAAATTTGGTTTCATCTCAGATCGGGATGAAAAGTGAAAACCTCAGATTTTTCTATGAAACAAAATATTCCAAAAGTATTTCATTTTGACTTCATTGTTTGGACTTTTATATTATAATTGAGTGATTTGGGGGGGATGAATACTTTATTCAATGAAAAATGCAGTTTTAGTCAATCCAAAACTATTTGCGATTTTGACTTGAATAGTTTCAGCCATTCACAAAATAGACAGAGAAGGAGGTGGGGTTGATGGTGCTGCTGTCCCTCCTATAATCTTTCCCCTCCATTGTTAGGGTATTCACTTGGAATGTGGATGACTCAGGTTTGAATTCCTGCTCAGAAACAGACCTGAAAGACTTTTTTGATTCAACAAAAATTCAGATTTGTACAAACTTTTTTTTTCAACTTTTCAGAACTGCAAGCAAAACAAAAATACCAATATTTGCCTAGCTCTAATTATTTATAGTATATAAAAGTCAAAACAAAAATGTTACAACTTTATCAAAACTAGATATTTTGACTTCCTATTTAAAATTTAGACAAAAATCAATGTGACATTTCAGTTTAGTGGAATAAGCATTTTCTGATGGAAAACTGGCTGGAATTCACCTCATGTTTGGTTTATTTTGAGAGGTTAAGTGGGATTTAAAAGTGGATAGTCCTACTGCAGGCATTTCTCACCAGAGTGAATTTCTCTCTATTAATTTCCATACTGCACTGAGAAATCCCAATTCTAGACAGTAGGCTTAAGGAGGCTGAGGCACACTGTAACAATGCCATTTAACTGAGATGCTAATATATTTTACTCCAATTAATTATTTACTAAAATGCTATCCATATGTTTTAAAAGCATAACTTAGTTTATGCAGTTGCCCTAGATCTATGCAATTCTCTTTAGAAGTGAGACTCGGGGGGACAATCAGCAACTGGTTTGGGGGACAAGAGAGAGAACGTATGTACATACGTGTGTGTATATGACACGTACTGGGTAAATTTTTCATGCCCTCTTCAATAGGGCTGACCACAGAGGATAAAAAGCTACTATTTACATCAGCTTACAGAATTACTCCCTTAACTCATAAGTCAAAAAGTGCTCGTGGTGCTGAAGGTCAAAGGTTCAATCCCCACTAAGGATCTGTGGGTGGAAGAATTTTGTTACTCAGGGAAAGGCCCTCAATAGGAGTTATTTCAGGGGAGATGGTCCATACCCTCCCTCTTCTGTATCTATGTTGCACTCCTTTTGTCTCTCCTACTACAGCCCCTTTCTTTCTCATGCTTTCACTGCCTGTTTGCACCTTCCTCTTCTATTATGTGGGTAACGTCCCTCTCCCTCCCCTTCCATTCCACTGCGTATGGAGGCAGGGGTAATGGGTGGTGGGCAGAAACTGATCAGTAGGTTCTAGTGAGTTCATCGTGCTGTCTCTATAGAGATGATCACAGTACAGTGCTCAGCAAATAGCTTGGGGAGTGTGAACAATGGGGAAAAAAACACAGTAAAGTAGATTGTTGAAGCACTGGTGAGGGAAATCAGCCAAAAACAACCCCCTAGTGGAAAGCCACACTGGTCACAGCTCTGGAGGCTCTACAAACTAACTGAGTTTTATGGTCTCCAGGTTCTTGCCTGGAGATAGCTGTGAAGCTAAACAGACCCCACTGTGATTTGTGAACATCGACAGCAGAAGCCTATAAATGGCTCATTAAAATGAACATTAGATGGCTAGATGCTAATTATGGCTAAATAAGGGGTGCAAATGGCCTGTAACATTACTGATTTAGCGAACCAGAGACTGTAAAGTAATTCAGAGCATACATAAACACACACAAGGGCAGATACTGACTGCATCATCCAGTGGTTCTTGTTCAAATACTCAGAACAATGATGTTGCAACCAGAAAGTAGAGAAGAGCTAAGACTGACTAGTCCATCTCTATTCAGAACTGAATGCTGATATTCAAATCAAAGTAAGAATCTCTAAAAATGATTTGAAAAAGCAGAATTAGAACACTTCATTTTCAGTTACAGTGGTGACGCCTCCTTTTTTAAACAATGAACAACAGAAAATGCCAGTGTAACCTGAGAATGTTATAACATTTAACTTTCAAGCCATGCCGCGTTACTACTCCTCCAACTTCCTCCTACACCTATAGCCACATTTTTAAAAAGTCTCCCTCAAACCCTGCGATTTTACCTGAATCAGTTTTGGGGACTCAGCAAAAGCCTGTGGGGAAGTGGGGGAAGCAGAAATCAGGCTTTAGATGTCACATCAGTCAACAATTTGGGTCACAGAAAGCCAGTGGCTACCACTGGAAATTTATAGCTATACTCTCTAAGATTGCTAAAAAAGGCTGACAGCACATTTCATTCCTTTCTACACAGGCCTGGGAGCAACTCACTGTTTAAAAGAGTATTCTGGAAAATAGGGTTTGAGGCCAAAGCCTCTGCTTTTCCACTTGCTAATGGAAACTTTCACAGAAGTGTTCCTATTGGGTGGACATTTTTCACTTTGGGTCTCAGATGAAAGACAAACAACATTAGCAGGGTCACACTGAACTTAGAGGGTCATGCACTCAAATAGCTTCCCGAATGCTCATGTTGACATGGCCTTTCAAGGGAACTGCTTTTTCAAAGTGAAGCTAAACCACCAGCGTCCAACCGTAGTATTTGAAAAGGTCAAGAGGCAACAATCAATAATTCAGGGGAGATTCTTGATTCTGTTCTGCAGTGCTCCTGGTGACACAAGGGAATAGAAACCACTCCCAAGGGCGGTATACGGATTGCCCAGCAACATTAGATCTAAAGTCTCTCAAACATCAGGGAAGTCTGGGTCTGCATTTGGACCCACTTCTGGGCATAAGGGTTGCTAAATCTCATAAGAGCCAGGAAGTGAGGATGGAGTTGTTTCCTTATGCACAGCATAGCTGGCTGCTGTAGAAGCTTTGTACATCATTGGATATGCTCAACATATCATCTCACGCTTTTCCAGTATTGCCAACTGCAAGTGCTCAAAAATATGGCTGAAGTAAGGAGAGTAAAAAAAACAGCTCATGATTTGTAAGCGTAAGTAATTCATTTGGAGTACAGCTGGTGAGATCCCTTATGACAAAATTTCCTTCGGTTGAAATATCCTGTTTTGTAGGAGCCATATCATTTTCCACAATGATTTCATCGGGAAGGATTTTTTTTTTAAATCTGGTCACTGCTGACATGAGAGAGAGAGACAAAAAGACACTCCAACCTGAATCAAAAAGATCAGGTTTTTGAGCTGAAAACCACCATTTTGACCTAATTCATTTTCATGAAAACATTCAAAAATTGTTTTGTTCCAATGTTGAATGAAAACAAATTCCCAAACCTCAAAAACAGGTGTGAAACAGAATTGTTGACTTCCTGACAGCTTGAATGTCGAGTCCTTTTTATTTGCCTTCTGGCTTTTAACCCTTTATGGTTCACATTCTCATACTTGTCTTTGCAACTCTAAGTGCTAGAAACTTACTCTAAAAAAGCTGAGATTCTGGTGTATTCTCATGATGCTGAGGTCTAGATCTTTAAGGAAAAAAACACCAAATATAAAAACCATAAGACTCAGCAAGGAGAGTTAGTTTTCTTTTAATGTTTCCTTATGTTTTTACTTTTTCTTCATTTTTACAATGCTGAGCTGCACAATGTGTTTCTCAGAGGCTAAAATAGATAAATTTATTGAATATAAATGTTGAAATTAACTTGTAAAGCTGCCAAGTGCCACAATAATAAATTCAGGACCCTGTTAATCTGTTCAGACCCTGTAACTTCTATATTGTCTTCTCTTCTTTCTCATCTTCCACAAACACTTGAGGAAAAAGGGTTTGCAGCAGTCCCAGAAGATTAACATATTTGAGCTCTGATGTGCCAAGTAATGACTACCTTACTTGGACACATCAAGCGTTGTCCTCTATTAAACATAAGGTACAAGATGAGAAGGCTCAATGGTCTCATCTGGTACGGGAAATCCAATGTTTCATGTCATTACAGGCTAGAAGTCAAGGGAAAGTGCCATTTTACAGCTGCAAAGTGAGGCACCCAAGGTCACACAGGAAATCTGTGGTGGAACTCAACCATGTTGTGCGAACTGCTAATGAACCCTGGAATATCCAAAGATTATTGTGTCCATGTTATCAATATCATATGTATCTTCATAGGCTTGCTAGTTATTGTATTCCTGGTTCAATGGCTAAGCTAAAGGATGCCTCCTACCAGAACTAAAGTCAATAGGGGGTAGAGGGATAATTAATGCCGATCCCCAATATTGAAAACAATACAGGTAACAAACCTCTTTTTAAAGTTTTACAACCTAGAGAATAGAAGGCAGGCTGGCTGACTGACTTGCTGGAGGATTCTCAGCAGCTTGAGGTCTTCAAACCACAATTTGAGGACTTCTATAACTCAGACATAGGTTAGGGGTTTGTTACAGGACTGGGTGGGTGAGATTCTGTGGCCTGCATTGTGCAGGAAGTCAGACTAGATGATCATAATGGTCCCTTCTGACCTTAACGTCTATGAGACTTGGGACAAGAAACATGGCAGCCAAAGGACCTGAAATTGCATACAATAAGCCTGGATAAGAGGAGATTGTGTCTTGCAAGCAAAGAACTGACTGACATGAGGCTGTAACCAAGACAGACTGGTCTTGCATAAACGACTTGAAGTGCTTTAAATCTACTAGAGTCTCCATGGGGAGCCAGGTGACCATCTAGTAAGCCAGATATGCATATAAGCTGCTTATTGTTTTAAGATTGATCAAATCAAAAGTATTTAAGAAAAAAACTAACAATGCTTTGTTTTAGGGGAGCTGGCTGGTTTCTGAATGACCCTCTCATGGCCCCCCAAGAAAGCAGGACAGCAGGTATTGAACTGGACTCAGGGCTGCTGAAGCAACAGTGAATTGCAGGAGTCTGCAGCTCTCCAGTCTGGAAGGAGAGGATCACAAGATTCTTAGCTAGAGGCCTGAGATCTAAGCGGGGTATCTTTACGGAGACAATGAATGGGTCACAGGTGCCATTAGCTCCAGAACTGTGACATATGTTACGCTCGAAAGTAAATATTTTCACATATAAAGTAATTCAGATGAGGACATGCAGTGGAAAGCTTTTTAACATGCTCCTTAAATCCTCCTTTTAGTTTACATTCTTTCCTACCTCAACTAAACTGTTACAATCCTTTGGGCTGATTGGCTCTTGGAATGTTGCTATCATGTCCCTGTGATGGCATTTTGAATCACATATTAATTGACTGTTTAAGGAATGAAATGCTTCTCTTGCAATGATTTTTCATTTTGAGGCAGGCAATTATCTTTGAGGATAAAAATCTATAGCTCTCACAATTGCTGGACAATTAGCGAGGCTTAACAAAAATCCATGCAGGGCTTGCTATTGCAGTTATATATCAAAAGGTAAACTAATGCTGACTAGTTCTTTAGAGAATAACATCTGCAAGCTGCTGTTTAAAATAAACCTGCTGCTAAAAGGGTTTGAGAAGATATTTTTGCCATTACATATGGCTTCTGTATCTCTGATTCTGGAAACCTTTTTACTCAGATGTCTCTAAGTCTAATCTGTACTAAACCTTGTTTCTTTCATGACCTACAAAGAACAATTGTTGTCCCTGGATAGTATATAAATTTGGTTGCTCTGGGAAATTGCCTTTTGAATCCTGTAAAGTTCCTTCACTTTCAAATTCAAACCCACAGAAGCACCTGAACAGCTCTATAATGAATAACTTGAGGCTTTCCTTACTCTAATCATAGAATATCAGGGTTGGAAGGGACCTCAGGTCATCATCTAGTCCAACCCCCTGCTCAAAACAGGACCAATCCCCAACTAGATCATCCCAGCCAGGGCTTTGTCAAGCCTGACCTTAAAAACCTCTAAGGAAGAAGATTCCACCACCTCCCTAGGTAACCCATTCCAGTGCTTTACCACCCTCCTAGTGAAAAAGTTTTTCCTAATATCCAACCTAAACCTCCCCCACTGCAACTTGAGACCACTACTCTTGTCTTCATCAAGGTACCAACTGAGAACAGTCTAATCCATCCTCTTTGGGAACCCTCTTCAGTAGCTTGAAATCAGCTGTCAAATCCCCCCTCATCATCTCTTGCTGCAGCTAAACAATCCAGTTCCCTCAGCCTCTCCTCACAAGTCATGTGCTCCACCCCCTAAATCATTTTTGTTGCCCTCTGCGTTACTCTTTCCAATTGTTGCCCACATCTTCTTGTAGTGTGGCCCAAAAACTGGACACGGTACTCCAGATGAGGCTGGCAAGTGCCTCACTACTTATCCAGTCCAAAAGTCTTAAGCTTCCTGCAACAAGGACACACTATTGACTCATTATCCAGCTTCTCTCCACTGTAACCCCTAGTTCCTTTCTGCAAGAACTGGCTGCCTAGACATGTGGTCCCTAGTGCTGAATTCAGTTGCATGGGATTCTTCTGTCCTATGCAGACCTCTCACTTGTCTTGTTGACCTCATCACATTTCTTTGGCCCAATCCTCTAATTGTCAAAGGTCTCTTCTGTACCTATCCCTCCCTTCCGCATATCTGCACTCCTCCCAGTTGTATGTCATCTGACTGGCTGAGATGCCGTCCACACAATCCATCCAGATCATCCATGAAGCATATTGAACAAAACCGGCCAGACCGACCCATTGCGCACTCCGCTTGATACCTGCTCCAGCTATACATGATCCATTGATCACTACCCGTTGAGCCCGACAATCTAGCCAGCTTTCTATCCACCTTATAGTCCATTCATTCAGCCCATACTTCTTTAATTTGCTGGCAAGAATACTGTGGGAGATCATATCAAAAACTTTGCTAAAGTCAAGGAATAACACATCCACTGCTTTCCCCTCATCCACAGAGCCAGTTATCTTGTCATAGAAGGCAATTAGGTTAGTCAGGCAAGACTTGCCCTTGATGAATCCATGCTGACTTTTCCTGATCACTTTCCTCTCCTCTAAGTGCTTCAGAATAGATTCTTAATCTACGCTCCTGTATTAATATCACTAATCACTTAGGTCAACCCCCTCAGTCATCTAATGCACTCAAGCAGAATGGGAGCTGCCCACACAATTTTCTAGTCCAAACTAGTTACTAAGGATAAATTTTTCAAAAACACGTAAGTGGCTTAGTTGCCTAAATCCCACAAAGAACAGCCAATGGTCCATCTCAGGGCCGTCCCTACCCATACACAAAGTACGCAGCTACGTATGGCAGCACGATATTTGCGACACCACATTTCCTGGTGCCTTGCACAGCTGTGTGCTGCTTCAGTCCCTGTCCCTTCTCTTCCCATTGCCCCATCCCTGCTCCACCCCAACCCCACCTCTTCCCCGCCCCCCACTCCATGCCTTCCCCATGGCCCCCACCCTGCTCCGCCCCAGCCCCGCCTCTTCCCACCCCTGAGGAGTGCAGCAGGACCAGGCCTGCACTCACCAGCAGCAGGTGCAGCGACCCGGCCCCAGCCGCATCACTGGTGAGTGCTGGGGGTGGTTGCCCCCTGTCCCCAAGCCAGCTCCGCGTGGAGCTACATACAGACACACACACGTGTGGCGGGGGGCTCTGCATAGGGCCCCAGAATAGCTAGAGAGGCCCCTGGTCCATCTAGCCCTGTATCCTGTTTTCTGACAGTGGCCAAGGTGCTTCAGAGGGAACAAACAGAATAGGTAATCATCAAGTGATCCATCCCACCCCAAATCCAGCTGAAAGTCAGTAAGACTTAGCACTTCTGACAATTTTATCCTAAAGCGAGAATGCATTACTCACTTTTGGGTTGATCCTGCAGGCACTACACAAAGAAACTGCCCTAATACTTCAGGAGGAGTTTTGCTAGAGAAGTCAGCAGAGTTGAGCCCTTAGATGAAAGAATGGTCCAGTGGTTAGGTTGCTAGCCTAGGACTTAAGAAACTTGAGTTCTACTCCATGCTCTGCTATACACTTCCTCTATGACCTTGGGGTCTGATTTAAAATAAAGGATTTAAGTGCCAAGTTCCAATTGAAATCAGTGAGAGTTAGATGACTAAATACCTTACAAATCTGGCCCTCAGATTCTTTATGCCTCAGTTTCCCATCTTTAAGTGCTACCTTCTCAGCCACTGAAGATAAGGAAGGGAGCTGGTTGAAAATTTGGTTTCCAAGGAAAAATTTTAACATACAAAACAAAACAAAAAATCACTTGACAAAAATATTAAATTTCTCATCTAAAAACCCAAAACTACTTTGGTTTTTAAAAATTAAATATTTTCAGCAGTGACAAGTGGAAGAATTTTGGGTTTTGAAACCCAAAAATAAATAAATTTTTATATTTATGACAAATTTCCAAAATGTTTCATGTGAGGAAGGGAGAGGAGAGGGGGAAGTTTCTCAAACAGCTCTAATAAGGAAATGATATCTTTAGCACAAAGGTCCCCCTCCCCCAAGAGAGTTTAATGGGAAAAAAAAAACCTCAGACATTTCTAAGATGACTTCAGAGTGACCGCTTGTCCACTGCACTTCTTGTACTGACTGCATAACTATTGTCATGCCTGTCTAATAAATGTGTCCAACTAATAGGATTGTAATTTACAAATTAAATTCAGTCCTGTGTTGGCCTATCCCAAAGTGCAGGGCCCTCCAGCTATTTAACTCTGCCCAGTTGCAGCAGCACAAAAGTAGACACTGTTGATTGCATAGCCCATGTCATTAGTAGCACAGCCTTTTGCTAGAATCCTGTTGACCCATAGCCTCAAATTAACACTGCCCCCCAGATCACAGCAGTTGTGCTGACCCACAACTAATGGAATGTGTAGCTCCTGCCCCAGTGGGAACTAAAGCCCAGGAATTTAAGAACAGATCACTAATGGATCCTTGAAACCCATGTGCAGTGAATATTCATGCCAGTAAAACTGGCTCATTCAAATTTTTGGGACAAGCGAGCTCCAAAGGGAAAAGGGCATGTCCAAAGCAAGAAAGTGAAAAACAATGGAAAATATGCTGCAGCGCCTGCCCAGTTCTGTCTCTCATTTGCTGTTCCATAAATAGTTACTGCCTTAGTGTTACACTTGACAGATTTGTTTGTTTACTAAATATACAACACTGTACCTCATTTACTTGATTTGACCCCTTTTAAGTTCCAAAACCAAAAGTTTTAAAGCAGTGCATCTCATTCTAGTGACCTGCAGGGGGCAGGTTTGTTTTGTGAACTGGGCCAGGTTTATTGCCAGCAGCCATTTCTCTTAGGTGGAATCATAGCAAGCATCACACTGAAATTTCAAGACAGATGTATTGATTACCAGAGCTCCTGGCTTGAAAAGACAAATATTATAACAATTGCCACCAGTTCCATTTCTGCCAGCATTTACAGCCATATATTCCTAGAGGCAAAAACCCACTTACACCTTACAGTGTTCTGTTGCACCCTATGATTTTTAGACAATTATTTTCAAACCAACAGAGCTGTTCTATCTGTGATGAAATCCCAAACTTCTTTCTAGATGTCACTGTACTTAAAAAAATGCCTCAGTAAAAACCCATTTAGAGACAATTCTGCATACACAAATTAGTATCTCTCCCTGCCATTCAATATTTTAAGATATTTGCATGACAATCATATCTCTTTTAAGAGTTCACATGCTCCTGCTTCTTTTTCTCCCCATGAAGTTAATCTGCTAGTGACAACAATCATTTCTCCCACAGCAACCAATTGTGATGTATTACAAAGAGATTACTACACTCAGAGTGATGAGCAAACAATGGGAGTAAATTATCTCTTCAACCAAAAGAGTCTAACTACTCCTCTCCCACTTCCAGAGCAAAGAACTTTGGGTGCACATGCTGGAAGCAGCAACCACAGACACTGGAGCCCTGATAATGCCAGCAACTCTGGATTCTGAGCTGTTTTGAGGGATTGGAAGACTCGCTGTTGCTTGGGGCTGGGGAAAATGTGGTAAAGGAGGGGCAACTGAGCAGAGGGTTCGAGAGCAGGCAAGGTGTGCTGAGAAGCACAGATTTAGACTGCAGAGCATATGCACCATTAGTGATTAAACCACTTTCTGCCCTTTCAACATGACACTTACAATGACCAGTCCTCAGAAACAGGCCTGAATGGACCAAAGACCATAAGAGCGGCCATACAGGGTCAGACCAATTATCCATCTAGCCCAGTATCCTGTCATTTAACAGCATCCATGACCAGATGCAGGGCCAGCTCCAAGCACCAACCGACCAAACAAGTGCTTGGGGCAGCGCCTTGTAAGGGGCAGCGCTCAGGGGTTTTTTGTTTGTCGGTTTTGTTTCAGCGGGGCGGTGCTTGGGGGCATTTTTGTTTTTGTTTCGGTGGGGTGGCACTCGGGGGGGTTGTTTTTGATTCAGTGGGGCGGCGCTCGGGGGGTTGTTTTTGTTTCATTGGGGCAGCGCTGGGGGAGTGGTTTTGTTTCGGTGGGGTGGCGCCTTTTTTTTTTTTCTTTGCTTGGGGCGGAAAAAAGTTAGAGCCGGCCCTGACCAGATGCTTCAGTGGGAATGAACAGAACAGGGCAATTTCAAGTGATCCACCCTTTGTTATCTGGTCCCAGCTTCTGGCAGTTAGAGGATTAGGAACACCCAGAGCATGAGGTTGCATCCCTGACCATCTTGGCTAATAGCCATTGATGGACTTATCCTCCAGGAACCTGTCTAATTCTTTTTTTAAACCCAATTATACTTTTGGTCTTCACAACATTCCCTGGCAATGAGTTCCACAGGCTGACTATGCATTGTGTGAAGTAGTACTTCCTTATGTTTGATTTAAACCTGCTGCCTATTAATTTCATTGGATGATCCCTGGTTCTTGTATTATGTAACAGGGTAAACAACACTTCTCTATTCACTTTTTCCACACTGTTCATTTTATAGAACTCAATCATATCCCCCCTTAGTCATCTTTTTTTCCTAAGCTGTCTCAGTCTTTTGAAATTTCTTCTCATATGGCTAGTGTTCCGTACCCCTAATCATTGTTATTGTCCTTCTCTGTACTTTTTCCAATTCTAATATATCTTTTTGAATATGGAGAGACTAGAACTGCATGCAGTGTTCAAGATGTGGGCGTGCCATGAATTTATATCCTGGCAAGATGATATTTGCTATCCCTTTCCTAATGGTTCCTAACATTGTTAGTTTATTGACTGTCATTGCCCATTGAAATGATGTTTTCAGAGAACTATCCACAATGATTTCAGGATCTCTTTCTTGAGTGATAACTGCTAACTTAAACCCAATAGTTTTAAATATATTGTTCTGATTATGTTTTCCAGTGTGCATCACTCTGCATTTATCAACACTGAATTTCATCTGCCATTTTGTTGCCCAGTCACCCAGTTTTGTGAAATCCCTCTCTAACTCTTTGTAGTCTGTTCTGGACTTAACTATGTTGAGTAATTTTGAATCTGCAAATTTTGTCACCTCACTGTTTACCCCTTTTTCCAGATCATTTATGAATATGTTGAACAGCACAGTTCCCAGCACAGATCCTTGGGGGACCCCACTACTTCTTCCCCTTCACTGTGAAAACTGATCGTTTATTCCTATCCTTTGTTTCCTATTGTTTAGAAAGGTCTGATCTAGTATGACAAATCCCGTATCATGGTGAAAAGTGAACCATGAATTTGTGGATAACTAATATGCATACCATAACAGAATGACTCAGTTCCACAATTTATATATTCCAGATGGGATCATTACTCCAGAATTTGCCTTCTAAATGATAATTACTATATTACTTCCTGTAACTCAGCATTGGTCTCTTACTTTTTGCTATTATTTTAATCTCATGAAATTAGGATTTGCATTCCAAGATGAATTAAACAGTGAAGATTTTGCTGGTACATTAACCAATTCATAGCATCTTCTAGACAGATACTGCAGCCATCACCTTACCACAAAAATCCATCCATATAGAATTTATAACCTTTAGCTCCAAAGTGGAAGAAGCCTCTAACCAGCAATATAAAAAAAATAAATTTCACTAGCTGAGTTAGGAAATTGAAAAATAAAACAAAAACCCACCTTGAACAGATCTTTGTAGTCCATCCAGTAGAGGGCAGTGTTTCACATACACAAGCCAGACTATTGCATTAATAGTTGATTTTTACGTACTGATTTATATAGTTTTGATTTATAATACTTAAAAAAAAAACCCTAACGCCTTTTACTTTGGGAAGATATTTCTTGTGTATCTGAAAAATTTCAGCTGGACTATCCTTTGTTCATATTTTGCAGCTATTCACTGCCAAGAAGCAGATACTTCATAGATGTATTTATAGCTACAGAACTATGCAGTGACAAATTGTACCTTTACATATATCAGTTAAATAATAACCATAGGTATCAGTGATACCAGTTAAATGTCCTTAAGCCCTGCCCATCTTCAAAATAATATCCACAACTCAAGGTAACATCAGAATGCGTTTTCAACAGGCAGAGGATGAAGTTTGTATTCATCGTGTTACTAAAACTATTACAGGTAGAATATCCACTTTCATGAGGTCTGCTTTCTTTATTCAGTGTGAAGTTTCTGACTACTAAATATTAGCCCTTATGAGGTGCCATAAGGCTGTTAGTCTCAACCATTTAACTTTTATACAAATACACACAAAACGTCAGAAAACAGAAGCTAGCTGGAAGTGAAAAAAGAACCACAGGGTTAATACGAACACACTCCATTCTGTTCAAGGACTGTAGGTCTGAATGTCGCAAGGAGAAGTTTAAAGCCTAGTTTAGAGTCTCAATGAACAAAATTCCGATAGGAGATGCCATCTCACAAACGACATGCAATTATTAGGTTACTGAGCTAAGGTTTAGTGATACGCTTTAATCAGGCTAACACTGAAGTGCACTGCCTTATTTAGAAATAGGTAAGAAAGATTTAACCGGCTTGGAGGAGGAGGAGGATCTAAAATTCATTACTTTAAGTGTCACAAGTGAGTTTTCTGGAAGGATAAAGTAGTTCTGACTGGATGAGGAAAATGTTATTTCAAGACTTGGACACTCTTTCCCCAACCCTCACATTGACCTAGTTGCCTGAAAAGCAAAGAAAAACCAAACACACCACCAGCAACTTTCCTGTTAACAAGCTCTCATGTTTTCCATTTCCCCCTCCACTTTTATTTTCTTTGTTTCTCTTTCTTTATGAAAATTAAACACTTCCCCAATAGTTTGACTGAATGCAGATCAAAGTCTTCCCCTTCGCATGCCTCTCTTTCTTCCCTGCATTAGTCAAGTCTACAGCCCGAGCACTCCTCTTGCTCCTAGTGAGTTAGTTCAACCAGTAATGGCTGCATGAGCATAAGCACCACTGTCATCAACAGGCACTTAACTCCAGACCTTCAGCTCTTACCAGTTAAGCCAAAGGAGCAAGGCCCTGATGGTATTTGAAAGTTGCACTTTATCTTCAATCAGTGGAAGCTGCCATCGATAAATTATATCAGATCAAGCAGAAAGATCTGTCTGGTTTGCAACCAACACAACTCCATATCTGTGGGAATTAATCAGGTTAGTGGCTGCGTGGATACATCCCATTCTGATTTAATTAAACTAGCTTGAGCACTTGTTCAGCTCCACACTTATCCTTCACCCATTACCTCAGTTATATTTGTGTAGCTCTGTCAGAGCAACTTGCCCTTGTTCCAGCCTGGTGCCTGTCTCAGGAGTAGACAAGTTTTCATCTGCTCCAGCCATTGGTCAATGATAACCTTTCTGTAACTACTAAGCAGTTGGGACTACATGCTCCAGTGACCAAGGACGTCCAGGACCATGATGCAGGACCAGGGCAATGCACATTGTATAGTGACAAAACTTTGGATTTGGCATCTCCAATAGTGTCTGCATGCAATGTGAGTTGTATCCATTTGTCAGAACTATTTAAACAGAGGGATAACTTTTGGCCCAGAGGAACCTGGCACAGAGGAGCGCAGAAAGAAACAGACATGTCACTTCTAGGCTGACTGGTACAGTGTGGGATAGGATTGCTTAGCTAATTTTTTAAATCATAAATTGGAAGCATCTACACTACCACTCAACCATTGCAACTCGCATGGACATGAAGTCTTGTCAATTGTGAGCCAGACTAATTTAATATAGATTAAGGCTAGAGAGTATCAATGTGAGTGTGGATACAAGACATATCCTACTGATATAAGAAAGGTTACACTGGAGCGATCTTCCTATATAGGCATGGCCTAAGTAGTACTTATGTCTTCAGCACCATCCTGTAGTGTAACAGTTGATCACACCCACTAAGCTAAGTGCTACATACTCCCCTATCTACACAGCTCCCACGCATTTGTTGCCCATATACGTATAGAGACCACAGTCATTATAAGGGGTCAAGTTGGGGACTTCCAATGCTCCATGGCTAGACCTAAAGGAGAAGCTCCCATTAGCTGGGGCTCAATAACAAGCACTTATCTTCACTGGGACTGGCCACAACAGCGAGCCAAGGTCATACATACTAAGCCAATATAATTTAAGAGAAGTACTTAAATGCTACAAACCAGAAGATTCTTTAGCAGATCAATGGTCACCAGTAGGTATGGAAGATCCTGTCCCCTCTTCCTGTTCCAAGGTGGCCAGGGGGAGGAGGGGAACAAAAGAGGAACGATGCTGTCACCAATGGGATAATTCCATGGAAACCAGTGGTGAAGAGGGAGAGAGAATCATATTTTTACTGCCTCTCATTGCATTTTTTCATGCCTTCTCTGGGATCAGGTTATATGTTTGCAAAGCCAAGTTGTTATGCTGTGGCTGAGAAATAAATAGGGGCATACTGTACTTGCCCTATTATACCAGCACTGAGTGACAGCACAGGAAGATGGTGAAATCAGGTCCCCTTTTTTGGATGCAGACATTACTTTAACAGGTTTAAAATATTTTAATTCGGGACCTATCACCTGCATTACTAATTCCAGCAACTCATAAAAGGAACATTCATAGTGAATTATTATACAGTCCTATAGTTGCTTTTTAGCAATAAACTCTGTAACAGGAAATATTTCCTTTATAATGGCAACAACGTAATCTTTTATAGCATTTATCCTGCCAAGACATGACAAAGCGTTTTGACCTCTAAAACAGAGAAAAGAAAGAGCACAGGAACAACGTGATAGGGATACAAGAACTCTCTTTTCACCAAAACCAAGTATCATTTATACATGTTGTTATCTGTTGCATGGAAAATGAAGGAAGCAATTAAAAAAAAAAGTGGCCCTGCTTCTTAATTAAAGTCTGCATTGCTGATTCCAGGGATATGGTAAAAGGATGCACCTTTTCATCCAATGTCGCCATTCATTTGATATAGGTCCTACATCCTTTGCCAGGCATGAAGATGAACATTAAGTAATAGATGGAGTCATCTTGGTCAGAGGATAGGGTGCTGACCAGGGGACTCCCTAGGATGAATTCTTCTTTCAAATGCTTGCAGTCACGCAAGACTGAGAAAATTATTTGCTATGTCTAAGGCACAGGATAGATACACTTAAAGTTAAGGTACAGACCACCCTAGGTTCTACTCCCTGTTTTCTCACATTGTATGTGTACTTGGGAGAGTCACTGCATTTCTCAGTGCCTTAGTTTCCTTATCTATGAAATGGGCACAATACCTGTCCACCTTTGTAAGACTTTGAGACCTGCATATGGAAAGTTAGGTGTTAAGTGTTACCAGGGAAGTAGCATTCATCAGTGAGAAATGAGAAACATGGTTCTTATGAATTTTGGGGCAGTAAGGAAATGGGAAATTCAGAAGCACCAGGATAATATGAAGCAAGACAGGGTGTCCACAGAAATAGGAAAGACCTTTTAGAATTATTACCAAAGAGTAAGTGTGCCTCAATGTGAACTTTCCTCCAAGAAAGCATCTTGCTCATTAGAGTTCCAGCTCATTGCATGTATTTCATGATCCACAATCAAGCATACACATCTTTTCTTGCTTAGGCAACACCATCATCAGGAGTGGGATGGGGGAGACCTACACAGTGAACTTGCCTCTCTGTCCTTCTAAATTTATCCAGATTCAGACAATAGCACAATCTGGCCATACTGTCGAATTATTGTTTAATTGTGTTTATGTCTATGTAATTATTATTAGGACAAGTAAGGTTCTAGTAGAAGAAGAAATAATTTATTCTCTTGAGATTAACAAGAAATTAGGTTATATATTGTTATTTACGAAATCATCATTCTGGGGGAGGTTTAGGTTGGATATTAGGAAAAACTTTTTCACTAGGAGGGTGGTGAAGCACTGGAATGGGTTACCTAGGGAAGTGGTGGAATCCCCTTCTTTAGAGGTTTTGAAGGTCAGGCTTGATGAAGCACTGGTTGGGATGATTTAGTTGGGGATTGGTCCTGCTTTGAGCATGGGGTTGGACTAAATGACCTCCTGATATTCTATAATTCTATTGCATGAGGTTCCACTCTTGTCTTCAAAGAAAGCAATGTAAAAAGAGGACTTGATTCATCACCATGTCATAATACTTTTTTAAAAAATACATTAATTCAAATTTATTACTAAGAAAAATACAGATTCTTTGTTAGCCTATAGCAGATGTTTGCTCTTTTGGTGCTTTACCATGAAAAATCCAGTTTTAAACCTTGTGATAGTTTAAAGGAGTTTAAAGAGAGATATTAGTGTTAAAATGATTTTCAACTTGTTTCTGAAATACAATGGCTAATAAAGGAGTGACTAATTCATAGGAAATAATGCATTAAGTAAATTCAGCCTTCCTTTTATTTATTTATAAGTTGTCTGTGAACAGCTTATAGTTTTCAGAGATTTATTCATTTTGCCAAAATTATCCAAAAAATAATTTTCAATGAAGTCCTTGGTCAATAGATACAATACATTGAATACAATTCAGTGAAGTGATTTCCTAACCAAAAATTAAAGTTTTAAACAGTTTTACTTGCACAGATAGGGTATTTTTTCTGTTCCTTGATTGTACGAGCATAATATTTAGAATCAGGCTTTTTGGTTCAGTAGTGTCATATTTCTGAGTTTTAAACTCACTTTCCACCAATACTCTTGATTATTCCATTACATTCACCCCTCAAACAAATTAACAGTAATGATCTCAAAGTGAATGACCTCTCGGAGCTTCAGTTTCCCCATCCGTAAAATGGGGATCATGATACTTGTAAAGCATTTTACAATCTATTGATGAAAAGCACTGTATTTCTATTAGTACGTATATGTGATACTAGCTCAGCTCAACTGACTGACATGGTAGACAGCTGCAATGTAATGGATAATCACTGTCAACTTTGGATTGTTATATAAGTTATTTTGCAACTTACAGTGTTGGAGGGTGTCATAACTATAAAGGGAAGGGAACAGCCCTCCTGTGTACAATACTATAAAATCCCTCATGGCCAGAGACACCAAAATCCTTTTACCTGTAAAGGGTTAAGAAGCTCAGGAAACCTGGCTGACACCTGACCCAAAGGACCAATAAGGGGACAAGATACTTTCAAATCTTGGTAACGCCAGGCAAGGCGTGTTAGACTATTTTTGTTTTCTCAATTGTAAATGTCCTTTTTGCTGAGAGGATTTACATCTATTTGCTGTAACTTTGAACCTAAGGCTAGAGGGTCCCTCTGGGCTATATGAATCTGATTACTCTTAAAGTATTTTCCATCCTGATTTTACAGAGATGATTTTTACCTTTCTTTCTTTAATTAAAAGCTTCTTTTAAGAACCTGATTGATTTTTCCTTGTTTTAAATCCAAGGGGATTGGATCTGGACTCATCGGGAATTGGTGGGGGAAAGGAGGAGGGATGGTTAAATTCTCCTTGTGTTAAGATCTAAGGGGTTGGATCGGTGTTCACCAGGAACTTGATGAAAAACCTCTCAGACTACTCAGGGAGGGAAGGTTTTGGGGGGAAAGAGGTGTTCCAGACACTGAGGCATCTGGATGGTGGCAGCGAACCCAGATCTAAGCTGGTAGTTAAGCTTAGAAGTGTTTATGCAGGTCCCCACATCTGTACCCTAAAGTTCAGAGTGGGGGAGGAACCTTGACATGGTGGCAGAGCGGTGGGATCATTTTTAACCAAAAGCCAGTAGGATTTTTTTTCTCCTTTCTAGTTGCTTAGAAAGCAGCCTGAAGGCAGAGGTTTAAGTTTTTTTTAACAAGGGTCTTTGTTAAGAGAAGGCTTCAAGCTGTGAGCAAGCAGCCAGCAAAAGGAATTTACAAGCTGAATTGTTTTCTTTCTTTCTACCTCCGGGTATAGCTAGTTAGAAAGTCTGTTAACAAGCAGCCCTGAGCTGAGTGCATCCCAGTTTCAATGAACTGCGGAGGGTGTGGCCCAGCACAGAAAGCAGGAGAAATGAGTAGCAGTGATGCTGATAAAAACTAGAGCTGGCCAGACTGGAAGCAGCAGAGAAAGAAAATGAACATAAGAGACGGCTAGAACTAAAACAATTAGAAATTAGTATTTTGGAGGCAGAAAATGCAAGGGAAGAAACTGTCCACAAGAGAGCTATGGAGGCGAACAAAAGAGATAGAGAGAGAGAGAGAGAGAGAGAAAAGCATGAACTGATTAGCAACGGCTAAGCAGGAGACCAGCCAACCTAACAACCCTTCTCCAGGTACTGTTTCCCATTCCAGAAAATTCCCCACCTACAAGGCAGGTGATGATACTGAGGCCTTCTAGAAAATTTCGAAAGGGCCTGCCTTGGTAAAACATTCTACAGACCAGTACATGATAGAACTGAGGCCACAGCTCAGTGGACCGTTAGCAGAGGTGGCGGCTGAAATGCCTAAGGAACGCATGAATGATTATAAACTTTTTCAAACCAAGGCCAGAATCAGAATGGGGCTCCTGAGCTTGCCTGTCAGCAGTTGCGAGCCCTAAGATGGAAACCAATTGTGTCTTATACCCGACACACCTACCACTTGGAAAAAATTGGGATGCCTGGATAATCAGGCAAGTTCTGAGTCTCTGGAAGAGCTGTCCTTCCTAATGCAAGGAGCATTCTTAGAGGGTGCTCCTGAGGAAACAGAAAGGTACATCCTAGATGGAAGCCCAAAACTGTAACCGAGGAGGGGGGGAGATGTGGAGCCAAATGGGTAGAAGTGGCAGAAAAGAAAAAAATTACTAGCAGCTGAAGCGAATATCAGAGGGGGCAAACTGAAACCAAACTCTATCACCGGGGGGCAACCCAAGGCCCCACTACAACCCAAGGAAAGCCCCAGACCCTTATTGTCACACCTCACCGTCCCAGAAAACCACCTTGGCCAGTGACCAGTCAGCTGGGCGATGTTTTAAATGTAATGAACAGGGACATATAAAGGCTACTGCCCAAGAACCCAACCGAGTGCAGTTCATTACACCACTATCACACCAAAGTCCCCAGGCCCAGATGCCTCTCAATACCCTTGGAGCGAAAGGAAACCTTGAGAGTGGCGGAAAGAGGTTCGCATGGAGGGACACTGGGGCACAAGTGTCAGCTATCCACCAATCCTTAGTGGATCCCAATTCCTCACCCAGGGCCAAGTGACAATTTACCATTCATGTCAAAATCTTTAAACTTGCCTACAGCTGAGTTGCCTGTCCAGTACAAGGGCTGGTCAGGAATGTGGACTTTTGCCATCGATGACGATTATCCATCCCCATGCTACTGGGGGAAGACTTGGCCAATGTGAAGCTAGCCAAGAGGGTGAAAATGGTCACACGCAGCCAGGCTAAGCAAGCTTTCACATCCATCCCTGTCCTGAGCCTTCCCCAGGGCCCCGTCTGTGTTACCAGAGACCGACAGATGGTGGAATCAGATCCCCTGCCAATGACTGCAACACAGTAGTGGTCCAATCCCAAAGACTCATCCAAAGCCTGTCGCAGAACCAGAAGTGGCAAAGCAACCAGCACCAGAACCGTTGCCAGCACTGACTCCAGCGCTTGCAAACCATCTACAGCTCCAACGCCAGAGGCACCAGTGGGCCTGAACTGGCAGAAGCAGCAGATAACCCTACTTTAGAGGCTCACACCAGAGCCTGAAATATCACATAGTGCACCAGCGGAGAGCGATCCACAATCAATGAAAACAACCCCATCACCTACATTGCTTCCAGAGGGACCAAGCCCAGTCCACAGTCCAAGGAGGAACTGATGTCTCCAGCATCAAGGGAACAGTTCCAGGCTGAGCAGGAAGCAGATGACAGCCTTCAGAAAGCTTGGGTGGTGGCACGGAGCACCTCACCGCCTCTCAGCTCTTCTAACCGATCCGCGAGATTAAAGGTTTGTCAGTTTACAGCCCAGGGAGGAGATGACGCGAGTGGCCGAGGTGTCTACTACGAGGAAAAGTGACGGTGGCGTGGAAGAGTGACCTTCCACAACCTGGGACGTCTGCAACGGCAACAGATCAAGGACTGTGCACAGCTTCGCACCAATGTTTTCGGCCACCCAGCGACGGACTGAACAGGCAACCATCCATTGACACAGGTAATGCTCACCCAATTAGAACCCCACCCTACTGGGTGTCTCCTCATGCCCAAGCTACTATAGAATAGGAGATCCAAAACATGCTACAGATGGGTATAATCCGCCCCTCTAACAGTGCATGGGCATCTCCGTGGTCTGGTTCCCAAACCAGATGGGGAATATACACTTTTGCGTGGACTACCATAAGCATGCTGTCTCGTCCCGACACCTATCTAATGCCACGCACCGATGAGCTATTGGAGAATTGGGACATGCCCAGTTCATCTCTACATTAGACTTAACCAAGGGGTACTGGCAAGTACGCTAGATGAACCGCCAAGGAAAGGTCAGCCTTCATCACCCATGTAGGCGTGTAGGAATTTAATGTGCTTCTTGGGCTGCGAAATGCACCCCACCACCTTCCAAAAACTTGTTGATGGTCTCCTAGCAGGATTGGGAGAATCCTGCAATGCCTACCTTGATGAGTGGCCATTTTTTCCGATTCATGGGCAGGAACACCTGAGCACCAGCACATCAGGCAGGCAGGACTAACTGTTAAGGCTAAAAAGTGTCAAATAGGCCAAACGAGTGACTTATCTTGGACAGGTGAGTCAGGAACTATCACCCACTACAGGCCAGTGATGCTATCCAAGTGGTCTATCCCAAGTCAAAGAACAGATCCAATGTTTCTTAGACTTAGCTGGATATTACAGGCGATTTGTACCACACTACAGCCAAATCGCTGCCCCACTAACAGACCTGAACCAGAAAACGCAGCCAAATGCAGTTAGTGGACTGATGAGTGTCAAAAGGCCTTAACCAGAGCTTAGGCAACAACTCACGTCTGACCCTGTGCTAAAGGACCAGACTTCGACAACCGTTCCTAGTAACTAACAGATTTGTCCGAGCCTGTGTGGAAGCAGTTTTAATGCAAAAAGGAATTACAAGTTGGAAAAATAGATACGCCTTGCCGGTGTTACTTAACGCTTGAAATATGAAGCTGGTTCAGAAGATTGGGAGCTGGACTGATGCTGGTCCTCTAGTTCGCCAAGAGCGACCTCCAGAGCAAACAGCGGCTTCCCCCACCAAGCTACAAACCGACCATGCTGCGCTAAAGTGGCTTCATACTGCCAAGGGAAACAACAAAAAAAACTTCTTCGATGGAGTTTAGCTCTCCAAGATTTTGATTTTGAAATTCAAACACATTTCAGGAGCTTCTAACAAAGTAGCTGATGCACTCTCCCATGAAAGTTTCCCAGAAGTTAACTGGTTAAAAAATTGTCCTTGGGAATGTGGAAAAATCTTGTAGTTTTACATAATTAGTAGTATATGTAAAGGTGCATGTGTTTTATTAATCTGTTTATTCTAAAGTTCTAGGAAGAAATCACCGCCAGTGTGGGTCCACACTGTCTGAGATTTTGGGGGGCGTGTCATAAACAGATAGTTAAGGGTTAATGTCTCTTTTACCGTAAGGGTTAAGAAGCTCAGTAAACCTGGCTGACACCTGACCAGAGGACCAAGGGGGACAAGATACTTTCAACTCTTGGTGGGAGGAAAGTGCTTGTTTGTGCTCTTTGTTTTGAGGGTTGTTCGCTCTTTGGGACTATGAGGGACCAGACATCAATCCAGGCTCTCCAAATCTTTCTGAACCAGTCTCTCATATTTCAAACTTATAAGTAACAGCCAGGCAAGGCGTGTTAGACTTATTTTTGTTTTCTCAATTGTAAATGTTCCTTTTTGCTGAGAGGATTTTACATCTATTTGCTGTAACTTTGAACCTAAGGCTAGAGGGGGTCCCTCTGGGCTATATGAATCTGATTACTCTGTAAAGTATTTTCCATCCTGATTTTACAGAGATGATTTTTACCTTTCTTTCTTTAATTAAAAGCTTCTTTTAAGAACCTGATTGATTTTTCCTTGTTTTAAGATCCAAGGGGATTGGATCTGGACTCATCGGGAATTGGTGGGGAAAGGAGGAGGGATGGTTAAATTCTCCTTGTGTTAAGAATCTAAGGGGTTGGATCGGTGTTCACCAGGAACTTGATGAAAACCTCTCAGACTACTCAGGGAGGGAAGGTTTTGGGGGGGAGAGGTGTTCCAGACACTGAGGCATCTGGATGGTGGCAGCGAACCCAGATCTAAGCTGGTAGTTAAGCTTAGAAGTGTTTATGCAGGTCCCCACATCTGTACCCTAAAGTTCAGAGTGGGGGAGGAACCTTGACATGGTGGCAGAGCGGTGGGATCATTTTTAAACCAAAAGCCAGTAGGATTTTTTTTCTCCTTTCTAGTTGCTTAGAAAGCAGCCTGAAGGCAGAGGTGTTAAGTTTTTTTTAACAAGGGTCTTTGTTAAGAGAAGGCTTCAAGCTGTGAGCAAGCAGCCAGCAAAAGGAAATTACAAGCTGAATTGTTTTTCTTTCTTTCTACCTCTCGGGTATAGCTAGTTAGAAAGTCTGTTAACCAAGCAGCCCTGAGCTGAGTGCATCCCAGTTTCAATGAACTGCGGAGGGCTGTGGCCCGCACAAAGAAAGCAGGAAATGAGTAGCAGTGATGCTGATAATAAACTAGAGCTGGCCAGACTGGAAGCAGCAGAGAAAGAAAATGAACATAAGAGACGGCTGAACTAAACAAATTAGAAATTAGTATTTTGGAGGCAGAAAATGCAAGGGAAGAACTGTCCACAAGAGAGCTATGGAGGCGAAACAAAAGAGATAGAGGAGAGAGAGAGAGAGAAAAAAGCATGAACTGACATGCAAGGCTAAGCAGGATGACCAGCCAACCTAACAACCCTTCTCCAGGTACTGTTTCCCATTCCAGAAAATTCCCCACCTACAAGGCAGGTGATGATACTGGAGCCTTCTAGAAAATTTCGAAAGGGGCTGCCTTGGACAACATTCTCAGACCAGGACATGATAGAACTGAGGCCACAGCTCAGTGGACCGTTAGCAGAGGTGGCGGTGAAATGCCTAAGGAACGCATGAATGATTATAAACTTTTTTCAAACCAAGGCCAGAATCAGAATGGGGCTAACCTGAGCTTGCCTGTCAGCAGTTGCGAGCCCTAAGATGGAAACCAATTGTGTCATTTACCCGACACCACCTACCACATTGGAAGAATTGGATGCCTGGATAATCAGGAGGCAAGTTCTGAGTCTCTGGAGAGCTGTCCTTCCTAATGCAATGGAGCAGTTCTTAGAGGGTGCTCCTGAGGAAACAGAAAGTACATCCTAGATGGAAGCCCAAAACTGTAACCAGGAGGGGGGGAGATTGGAGCCAAATGGGTAGAAGTGGCAGAAAAGAAAAAAATTACTAGCAGCTGAAGCGAATATCAGAGGGGGCAAACTGAAACCAAACTCTACACCGGGGGGCAACCCAAGGCCCCACCTACAACCCAAGGAAAGCCCCAGCACCTTTTGTCACACCTCACCAGTCTCCAGAACACACCTTGGCCAGTGACCAGTCAGCTGGGCGATGTTTTAATGTAATGAACAGGACATATAAAGGCTACTGCCCAAGAACCCCAACCGAGTGCAGTTCATTACACCACTATCACCCAAGATCCCCAGGCCAGATGCCTCTCAATACCCTTGGAGCGAAAGGAAACCTTGAGAGTGGGCGGAAGAAGGTTATCGCATGGAGGGACACTGGGGCACAAGTGTCAGCTATCCACCAATCCTTAGTGGATCCCAATTCCTCAACCCAGAGGCCAAGTGACAATTTACCATTCATGTCAAAATCTTTAAACTTGCCTACAGCTGAGTTGCCTGTCCAGTACAAGGGCTGGTCAGGAATGTGGACTTTTGCCATCGATGACGATTATCCATCCCATGCTACTGGGGGAAGACTTGGCAAACCATGTGAAGCTAGCCAAGAGGGTGAAAATGGTCCACAGCAGCCAGGCTAAGCAAGCTTTCACATCCATCCCTGTCCTGAGCCTTCCACCAGGGCCCCGTCTGTGTTACCAGAGACCAGACAGAAATGGTGGATCAGATCCCTGCCAATGACTGCAACAGCAGTAGTGGATCCAATCCCAAAGACTCATCCAAAGCCTGTCGCAGAACCAGAAGTGGCAAAGCAACCAGCACCAGAACCGTTGCCAGCACTGAGCTCCAGCGCTTGCAAACCATCTACAGCTCCAACGCCAGAGGCACCAGTGGGCCTGAACTGGCAGAAAGCAGCAGATAACCCTACTTTAGAGGCTCAACCAGAGCCTGAAATATCACATAGTGCACCAGCGGAGAGCGATTCACAATCAATGTAAAACAACCCCATCACCTACATTGCTTCCAGAGGACCAAGCCCAGTCCACAGTCCAAGGAGGAACTGATGTCTCCAGCATCAAGGGAACAGTTCCAGGCTGAGCAGGAAGCAGATGACAGCCTTCAGAAAGCTTGGGTGGTGGCACGGAGCACCTCACCGCCTCTCAGCTCTTCTAACGATCCCGAGAATTAAAGGTTTGTCAGTTTACAGCCCAGGGAGGAGATGACGCTGAGTGGCCTGAGGTGTCTACTACGAAGGAAAAGTGACGGTGGCGTGGAAGAGTGAACCTCTTCCACACCCTGGGACTCTGCAACGGCAACAGATCAGGAGCTGTGCACAGCTTCGCACCAATGTTTTCGGCCACCCCAGGAGGACTGAACAGGCTACCACTCCATTGACACAGGTTGCTCACCCAATTAGAACCCCACCCTACTGGTGTCTCCTCATGCCCAAGCTACTATAGAATAGGAGATCCAAAACATGCTACAGATGGGTATAATCCGCCCTCTAACAGTGCATGGGCATCTCCAGTGGTTCTGGTTCCCAACCAGATGGGGAAATACACTTTTGCGTGGACTACCATAAGCTAAATGCTGTAACTCGTCCCGACACCTTATCTAATGCCACGCACCGATGAGCTATTGGAGGAAATCTCTCTCTTTGAAAGTATCTTGTCCCCTTATTGGTCCTTTGGGTCAGGTGTCAGCCAGGTTTCCTGAGCTTCTTAACCCTTTACAGGTAAAAGGATTTTGGTGTCTCTGGCCATGAGGGATTTTATAGTATTGTACACAGGAGGGCTGTTCCCTTCCCTTTATAGTTATGACAGAGGGAAACTGACGAGCTCTCCAAAAAAAATAAAGAGGCTTTAACAGCATCACACACTGTATTCAGCAGTATGGCAAATTACAAGATTAAACATTTCACTGATTAATATGCATGGAAGCTAATTTAGAACTGAGTGTGACTATCAACTGCTAGGAAGGAAGGAAAAAAGGCAATCAAACCTCCTGAAATGGGAAGCAGAACAAAGTTTATTGATCCTACAAAGCAGGTGCATGTTTTGAATTCTGAAGACCTTGTGTGATAGTCCTTGACCTTTTCGTTTTCCCTTCCCCTTTTTATGTCACGTGATGGCCCATCTCATGTAATATATCCCCACCCTGACATGGGAATACTTAGTTGTATAAGAAAAAATGTTCCCTTTCCATATATATTTGTATCAGTACAATTTGATCCCTTGTGTGTTCATGGAAAGTGAACATAATACATGGATACAACTGTACTTGTCCTAATAAAGTGCCAATTCTCTGAGGAAAAAGTAATATTTTATCTTAGGAGCTGCTTGCATAGAAGAATTAATTCTACCGTAAGCTCTCAGGATGACATGTTTATTTGCCAAAACCATCTGTATGCATAATTTCATGTTCTTGCCTTCAACACCCTTCAACGGCAATTTAACCCTGATCTTTTATCTTCTCTCAAGGTTTGACAGCCACTGTCTCTGCTTCTCCTATGAGCCCCTTCTTGCTTTCTCCCTTTACATATGGGACCAGGTCCCAGATAAATCTTTAAAAACCATCTCCTTGTTCCTCTCAGTTCCCTCCTCCATAAAGCATACAATGAGCTACCATCTGCTAATGGCTAGTCAGGTGGTGAGTTGCGATTACTATCTCTTATAGGGCATAATTCTTAGCCTTTCTACTATTTTTGTTATCTAGACTCCACGACACCCCCTTCTCCCCACCACACACACAGCTTAGCTTGATTGTCTCTAAGAAGCCAAGTTCAGTGGGCAGGGTCTGTCATTTACTCTGTGCACATTGCATGATGAGGCCCAAATTTGTTTGTTGGCTTCCAGGTTGCACTGCAATGTTTATTAATAATAATAATAAATATGCCAAAGTATATGAGCGTGGACGAAGTAAATTCATTTTTAAATTGAAGCAAATTGTTCATTTAAAGGTTCTTAAAGGCATTTGGACAGCTCTTCTGCTCAATTAAACATGATTTCCCGTTCAAAGAATTTCTTTGCCTAACCAGAGCATCCAAATGATTGTACTGGAATGGTGGTTAAATGGCTTTTCCATAGTCTATGACAACTCATGAAAAGTAATGCTGGGTTTCATACGTTCATTTAACTGGATAGACTTTTTGTTTTGCTATAAAATGCATCTTACCACCAGTCTATGGGCACATGTACAAAATTTAATTTAACAAATAACAATATGAATCAAAGTGTCATAAACAAAAACTCCCCACACCCCTCTTTCCCGGCCCCTCACACTTCAATTACATGCCCCCCTCATTGCCTGCAGCACTCAGGCAAAAAAGATGAGATTTGTATGTTTCCCCATAGCTCAGCAAATGCCCAGGAAAATCTGCACATAGTTGGACTAGTAGGGGAAGTAAAGTGAAGAGTCAAGGGCCCTCCACTGAACATACTTTGCTAGTAGGATCTTAAAATTTCAATTTGGTGTCTTTTAGCTTCAATGTCCTGGCTGACTGCCACTTTCATAACAGTTAAAAGATCTCCGCACATGCTTAAACCAATTCCTATTCAGTTAAGCACATGCTTAGCACAGGCTTTAATTACAATTTAAGTGAATGAAATTTCAGCACATGCCAGAAGTGCTTTGCAAAACAGCAATAGACTGCTGAATTGGGCCCTTAACATGCAGAGAGGCAAGTCTCTTGGATAGCTGGGACACAAACAAAGTCAACACCTTGAATGGCACCTGGAAGAAAAGGGAGCCAGAGCAGATGGCAGAGTTGGTATAATGTGCTCGACATCTATCTCAACCAAGCAGGCAAGCACTACCTAAGGCTCACATGCGGCCTTCAAAAGGTAGGCCCATGTATAATAATCAAATATGGAGATTAAAAAGGTGTGGGTAATGTCAGTAAAGAGCAGATGAGTCATAGTTGTAAACACCTATCCAAACAACTAGAAAAAGCCATCAGTGCCAACTGAGGCTTTACAAGCAAAGGACAATCAAACACTTCTAGTCACTGTGAAGGGGTCGTGCCATCCTCTCTCCTACCATTTTGAGATAGCTATTTTCCAGGTACAGGAGGAAGCCATCACTGCAGCCAGGACAGGCAATGCAGACACCAGGTTTACATCTAAATTATCGTGTGGGGATATGAAAGAGAAATCAACCTCCATTATCACCATCCTCTAGGCACAGGTAAGTCCAATATATTGGTGCAGGGGGAAGCTATATGCCAGGGGAGGAGGAGATGGGATTAAAGGGGCTCCTTAGCTGCTACAATATGTTGGCTGGCTAGGTTACTTCATTATTTGGATACGATTAATTTCTGCTGCTCGGTAGTCAGTAAATTACATTTTTAGTACAACTCGTCAAAAAGTTTTAAAGAACAGTTTTCTGTTGGAAAAATCCTGTTTCACTGAAATTCAAACATTTTGCAAGAATGTGTCATTTTAATGAAATTTTCAGCAGAAAAAATTTGAAACTATTCTAACTGAAGTGATAATTTGTTTTGGCTTTTTAAAAAACATTTACAACTTAATTATAAATATAATATTTTAGAATTATATATTTACATTATATTATAAACATTTCAACATTATTGAAATTAAATGATTTGAAAAATTATTGAAATGAAATGTTTCATTAAGGTTGTTTTGATGTTTCTGAAACAAATATTTCACAATTTCTGTTCCACAGTCGTTTTCAAAATTTTTGATTCTTGTCCCAATTCAGGATGAAAGGAAATTTCAAAATGTTATTTCCCACGAGATGAGAATTTCATTTTCCAACCTGTTCCAATTTTAGGACATCTACCACTTTTAAACATATACATTTTAAATTATTTAATTTTTAAATAGATAAATATTTTCTGTGGGGTGAATGTCAACCAGACTCTCTTCTCAACAAGAATCTTTTTCAATTTCTATTTCTGTTTCTTAACAATGGTGTTTAGTTTCTTGAGCTTCAACTTCAGCCTTTTCCTCATCAACCTGTGCAAACATCATTCCAACCTTGAATAGTAAAGTAGAGAAACGACATTGATCTCCTCCTTTGTGGAATCCCTGAGAGAGATCAGAAAGCACTCTCTACAAGCCTGTACCTGCAGTCAAACACTTCAGCTCATGTCATTAGCAATTCTTCAGTGCACAGAATGCATTTCTTTTTCAGCATTGCATGCTGAAAAGAAACAGACATAAAAGCACACAAGTCTTTAAATCTGAGATCTTCAGAGCTCATGGGTGGAATATTACAAATGAAGAATCACAGTATCTCATGTTTCCCAGCAGCTTTGTGCTATACAGTACACTGAGAAGTGAGCTTTTTGTGGTGCTCGATGGGATATGAAAATGGCATATGACTTTCGTTTCCAGAAGAGCAGAGTGTTGTGAATTATCTTTTATACTTTAAATATAGATATTTAGCTGAACATTTTTGAATCGTGTATTGTGTGCTCTTTATGGCTGGAAATATTAATCATTGGAAACTTAAGTCTATTTTATTCCTGAAAAATAATCAATAGGCATTAAGCTTCTATTTCAAAATTAAATAATATGTTTATAGCCTATTACTGGAAGGCATGATCCAAACAATGACTTAAGTATGACGTGTCTCTCAACAGTCAAAGCACAGTCAACAAAGCCTTTTCTCTGTCACTGAGATTTAGGGCAACGAAGTAGGGCAGCCAGAAAACAGTAATACCATTTGAAGAAAATATTGAGGCTTCATTTTTTTTTCATTTTCTGAGACAGAGACCCCAAAATAGCCAATAACCTGGTGATTAGAGCACTCACTTGCCATGTGGGAGACTCAGGTTCAAGTCCTTATTCTCCCTGATTCAGAGCAAGGACATGTATGGGGTCTTCCTCATAACCATTAGGTTTTTCACTATTCTGGGGAGGCATCTGTCAATCTGTGCATCACTCATTCTGGTTTTGACCATAAATTCTATGCTGGGGTACAGTAACTCTTCTGAAGTTTTCGTTGAAAACAACACATTTTCAAAAAACATTGAAGTTCTGGCAGAAAAAAAATATTGAAAATGTTTGACCATATGTACAATAAGATTTAGCTCTACATTTTTGAGATGGCAGGCCTCCCTTCTGCATTTGAATTTGTTGCCCCAGCAAAAAAGCAGCCATGTCCTGGGAGACATACCATAATAATCTTGGAAGGGTGTGAACCATCATAATCAAATCTCCATGATCAACCAGTGTTTACTAGTTCAAAATATCCACATTGTATAAATTAAAATGTACAATGTACACCATGTAAATGAAAGCAACATACACAGGATCTGAGGAGCAAGAACTGATGTGTGAATTGCTCTGATATGAAATATAGCATTAGAACAAACAATGGATTACAGAATTATCTGCTGATTTATACAGTGTCAGATTAGACTAACATTTTTCAAGGAATTGAAGTATAACATATTCCTGCAGCAGAGCAGCAGCATCCAGCCAGTTACAGCTCTGTCATTTATAAACATCCCACTACATGTATGAATGCTGTGTGTTCGCATTTACTTATAGAGGTATTGTTCATTTAGAGGATGACAGTAAGGATAATAGGGTTTCTCAAGTTGTTTTATGCAAACTTAATTTAAAACCAAGTATGGTCTTTTTCCACCATGGAATATTCCTATTAGGAGGAATTCTCTGTAAACACTTTATAGGTGTACAGACAGGTAAGAACATCTACAAACAGTTCATTTTCTCAGTCTCAGGTAGAGGATGGATGGTCTTGCAGTTATGGCCTAGCCCACAGGAGATATGAGTTCTAGTCCAGTTTTGCCCAGGGTCACACAGGATATCTGTTGCAGGTCATTGCGCCTCTTTGTGCCTCAGTTTTCCCCCATGTAAAAAGGAGATATATACTTCTCTTCCTCACAGGGGTTTGAGCACTACATTCTTTCATGTTTGTTGTGAGGAGCAGAAATGCTGTAGTTGTGAGTGCCAGAGAAAAGTCTATAAACAAATGCTGAATGTGACAGGATCAAAGCCCTATTTTAGACAACAATGTATAAATGTACATGCACAGATAACTATATATGGTCCATATACAGTCCTAAAACGCATATCCAAACACCCTTTCAAGAGTTCCTAGGATACTGGATCAAACTTGAAATTCCTTCCTTCTGGAAGTTTTTGGTTACTCATTTTCCTCATTGTTATTCTAAGTGCCTAGAAAGTAACCATGTCCAACAGAGAGAAAACCAAATTTACTCCTGGTGCAAGGCAGAAGAACTCCATTTCAATCTTCCAGTGGAGCTGGAGCAACTGCTTATTCAAACAGGGCTTAGTCTGAAGGCATAAACGGGATTTACCTAGTTCATAAGCCAGTCATCTGTACAGTAGTGAGGTTTGCTTCCTAGTCAATGGTTTGAGATTCATGGAGGAATGAAAGACTACCCAAAATTATATTAAGGTACAACTAAGGCAGACAGAAAAAATAAGAGTGTGTGTGTGTGTGTGTGTGTGTGTGTGTGTGTGTGTGTGTGTGTGTGTGTGTGTGTGTGTGTGTGTGTGTGTG